>NC_087269.1:48004413-48033050 GCF_015220805.1 Pogoniulus pusillus | reverse complement strand
ATGCAGACTCCAGCAAGTAAGGCAGAAGGTGCATCGGACCATAAACTGGCATACTTCGTTGGCAGCAAAGGCAGTAGTAACCTGTTCTGTCATGGGGAGCATCCAGCACTACATATGGCTCTGACATGCCGGCATGCTCTTATGCTTTTTCATGTTCAGACACTGTATATCTGTCCCCTGAAGCAGGCTATTCAATTGATCATCCAACTCCACAGTTTTAAAGAAACTTCAGGCAAAGGATGTTCTCTCAGTTGACCCATTTGTTGTTGCAGCATCAGTACAATTTTTATGCATAATCCCTTACTTAGGGCCCAAAAGCAGTAACAAAAGCAAACAAACAAAAATTAAAAGGATTTGTACAACATCGACCCTTGTAAACCTCTCCAGCTGCGTTATAAACAGCTTGTACATACCTCAAAGACAACCCTAAATTTGTCATAGTACTGTTTCACATCTTCAACTGACTTATTCCAAGAAGTGAGCAAGATTACTTCCTCTAACATTAATAAGTAACATCAGCAGAGTAGCTCACAACTATTTTGTGCAGAGGGATAGTATTCACCTAATATTTTGCACAGAGTTATTATCTTTCTCTTGGTGTCCAGGCTTAATTGTTGCATAAGAACATTATTTTAGGTCACCAAACAGTTAATGTGTATGCAGGCATCACAGAGTTTCATTAAAGAAACCAAAGAAACACAAGTTAATACAAATTTCCAGACTTTCTTCCAGTCGAAGCTTACATTAAAAATAATGCCTACATGCATGGGTATTCACAGACACATAGACAAATCATACTGGGATTCCAGAAAGCTTGTCTGTTCTTGTACCAAAGTTAACACTTCAATTTATGTAGTTACACAGCAGCCACGAAAGTGGTCCTGAAACAATTTGTTCGCCAGCTGACTGTGCAAAGAGAGAAGCAAGCACTTGACACCTTTCCAGGCTTTACCGAGGAAGGACAGCACAAGGTACACAATTAAATACAAAAGATCGTTCGGGGTTATTCTTTCTTTCTTGGCTGTTAGGTTACACATCTGGTCACAGCTCCTTTAGCTAAAGTTTCAGGTTTTCAGAGATGTAGCAAAACAGACTGTCCAAATGCAGTCTCAGTCTTTTTGTATGTGAATTAGGCGTCATACAAGCTTGTCCTGACTATCCAGAGGAGTTACAATTTTTAAGATTAGTGTGAACAAATTATTTCTGGATTATTTTGTATTACTATATGAATTTTCACATTTAAAGCTACAGGGAGAAGCACCAATGCAGGCTGTTCACTTGTTCAGTGAAAATGAAAGTGCAGGGTGTGTTTACTGTCTGTGTACTGTAGTATTGCTTGGGGTTGTTGTGGCCAACATAGAATACATAAGAATACAAATGTAGAATACAAGAGAAAGTACACAAAGCCAAAGGGAAGACCAAACAGGTGAATGAACTGAACTGAGAAAAACCAAAGCTTGCTATAAATTCCAGGAGATATGTGCAGGCCATGACCTTAGGATTCATCATTTAGATATTGTGCCTCAGTGCTGTCTTCAATTGGTGTATTTGTATAATGAAGAAACCAAACTGTATAGACTAGCCCTACAACAATGCTAAAAGCTTTCTTATTTTCATCTAATCTCCAACTATACCTCAAGGTAAGCTGAAAAATATCCACAGCACACTCCAGAGTTAACATGGTCACGAGTGTTCAGATCTCTTTAGCCACATCTGAAGAGTCAAACAAAATGTGTGTTCTGAGTGCACCCTCACTGAGATACCTCTGACTCCCTAACATTATGCATCTTCCGTCAGCAGAGCCCTTTTTAAATGACCACTAGCACAGCAGTCAGCACAATTTATTTTCTTTTTGAGACAGGAGGGGAAAAAAAGGAAATATCTTTAGATTCAAGCCCTCTGGAATGACTAGTGTCACATAAATATAAATGGTGTCTATACAAATTCAAAGTGGTGCGTATTCCCTCGTGTGCGTGGTGTCTTTTCTAATGCCAAAGACAGCTGAGGGAGCGGCTCACACGCGTGGGGGCAGGTGCCCCCTCAGTCCTCACTGCCGCCGCCCCGCCTTCAACCGCCGGCAGCGCAGCGCCGCAGCGGCGCCTGCCGCCCCGTGAAACCCTCCGTGCGCCCGCCTCGCCTCCAGTGCCCTGGGTGCTGGAAACGCCTGCCAGCGGGGGCGCGGGTGGGTGCGTGTGGGGCGCAGGAAGGGGAGAGATGAAAAATTAGTTCAGCTTACATCTCTCATTTGTGTACAGACACTACAAACTTGTTCAAAATGTAAATGGGAAAATAAGCCGAGCCAAGCCGCGCTGCTGCCCAGGCCCGGGGTGTCCAGGAACTGCTCCTGGTTTCAGGCTGCAACGCCTGAGAATTCTCAGGGAGTGGGCGGACAAGGCGGGAGGGAGACATTAACGAGCAGCTGCTTCTACGGTCTTCGCGCCTGCGTCCTTCCGCGGCTTGTTGCTAGGGACCTTCGCGCATGCGTCGTTTAGCGGCCTGTTGCTATGGTTGTAGCTCCGCCTCTGACGTAATTACGTAAGCCCGCACTGGTGCGGAGGGTGCTGCATTGCCGGCAGTTAAGCACAGGGTGGCAGCAGTGAGCACGGTCCCCAGGGAGCTGCAGTGCCGACAATTAAACACAGGGTGGAAGCAGCGAGCACGGTCCCCAGGGAGCTGCAGTGCCGGCAGTTAAGCACAGGGTGGCAGCAGTGAGCACTGTCCCCAGGGAGCTGCAGTGCCGGCAGTTAAGCACAGGGTGGAAGCAGCGAGCACGGTCCCCAGGGAGCTGCAGTGCCGGCAGTTAAGCACAGGGTGGCAGCAGTGAGCGCTGCGCGCATGCGTTGGGTCGCTGTGCGGGGGGCGGAGCTGGCGCATGCGTCCTGCTCTGCCGCCTCGTTACGCATGCGGGGCCGGGGCCGTGCTGAGAGGCCTGCGGGGGGAAGGCTGCGGCGGCAGCGGCGTGGAGCGGCAGCGGGGCCGGGCCGGGCCGGGCCGAGGAGGGCTTTGCAGTGCCGGTGAGTGTCCGTAGCAGTGCCGCAGGGATTGTCCTTAGTGCGTGGTGAGTTTTCTGTGTCGCTCTGAGCGGGGCCCGGCGGAGCTGCTTCCCAGGCCGCTCAGCGTTGCCGCCCCTCGGGAGGGGCTGTGCGGGCCCCTGGAGTGGGTCTGGCAGCGTCCCAAGGGCTGCGGGGCGCATGGAGGCGCCTGTAAGCCTCTGGGTGTCCCCTGTGGGCTCCGATGGTCCCAGAGGAGCTGGGCAGTGTCTCTGGAGCTGTGTGGCCTCTGTGGGCGCCGCAGGATTCGGGCGGGATCTGAGTGGCTCTCGGTGAGCTCTTTAGGGGTCTCTGTGGGGTCCCCACAGTCCCTGGGCTCTGCTGGGCAGTCTCGGGGCTTGGGGAGCTGAGGATTTGGGGCTGTGCCCCTCTGGTGTTCAGTGTCCAAGCCTGGACCTGCCAGCCACTGCCCTGCCGGCCCCTGCAGGTGAGCCGGGGGCGTCTGAAGGGGTTTTGGGAGCGACAAGGGGGTCTGGGGGCTATCGAAAGGCCTTTTGGGGGCATCTGAAGGGGCCTGGGGGCATCAGAATGGGGTTTGTGGGTACCCGAGGGGGCTGTGAGGCCTCTCAGTCTTCCCCTGGGGCCTCCTGGGGGTGTCTGGAGGATCCCAGAGGAGCTGGGGATGCTCTCAGTGAGGTTTGGGGCTCTCTGCAAAGCCCTCACAGTGTCTGGGCTCGTCTGTGGAGCTGTGAGGTGTCGAGTTTGGGGTGCCCCAGGGTTTAGGGAGGTCTTGCTCTGTGTTTCAGTGTCCCCTGAGGGCCTGGGACCTGCAGCCATGCCCCCTGTGGGGTGTCAGGGCAGTCTGGGGGTGTGCAGAGGCCTTTGGGGGTGACACAGAGGATCTGGGTGCTTGTGTAGGGAGTCTGGGAGCATCTGGAGGGGTTCTGGGCTCCCCAGAAAGGGTCTGTAAGCCTGTGCAGGGGTCTGTGTACGTGTGAGGTGAGTGTGGGGGTATCAAAGTGGGATCTGGGGGCATCTGAAGGGTTCTGGGGTCATACAGAGGTGTCTGGGGGTCTCTGGGGGAAGCCCTTTGGTGCTCCAAGGGTACCTCTGCAGGGTCCTGAAGGAGTTGAGAGGGACCTGGCAAGGTGCTGCTTGCTGCCAGGTGCTGCTGAGGGGCTTGAGTGGCGTCTGAAGGGGCTTTGGAGGCAGCTAAAGGCCATCTGGGGGCTCCTAAGGGGATTCTGAGGGGGCCAAAGGGGATCTGGGGGTATCTAAAATGGGTCTGTGAGTATCAGGAGGTCTTTTGGGCACATGTAAAGTGGTCTGGGGGCATCTAAAGCGGTGGGGCTGGATCTAAAGTGGGTCTGGAGGCATCTAAGGGAGATCTGTGAGTGTGTAGAGGGGTTCTGGGGTCTCTAAAAAGGTCTGGGGCTGTGCTAGAGGCTTCTGGGCTCATCTGCAGTGAGCCTGGGGGCCCTCAAAAGGGTCTGGGGACAGGTAAAATGGGCCTGGGGTCATGCAGCAGGGTTCAGGGGCATCAGAAGGGGCATTGTGGGCATCTAAGTTGGCCTGGGGTCCTCTGGAGGTTGCCTCCCTCTTTCTGTCTCTGTAGTTTGTGCCTGGGTGAGAGTTCTCTGCTGTGTTTGTTCTCTCTTTTTGCAGGGAGCTGAACTGCTTTGCCCCAGCTCAGCTGCAGATCTGCACTCAGCCTCAGCCCCAAGCCCTGGCAGGGTGGGATGCTTTGGTACCAGGCCGTGGAGCTGTTTGAAATGCAATTGCTGCTTGCAGCTGCTTCAGAAATGGATTTCCTGTGGCTGTGGGGGCAGAAATGTCTCTGTGGTGAGTTGGTGCCAAGTGCCAGCCTTGCTTAAAGCCTTCTCTTAGGCCTTTCAGTGTGCTGATGGTTGCAGAGGAGAAGCTCAGGGTGTGAGGGAGTGAAAACTGAAGGGGGTGTTCAGGTGTGGGGAGAGGCCTCTGCCCTGGAGAGGCTGCTGGGCAGTGCTGCTGCAGCTAAGGTCTCCCTCGGGGAGCTGTTCCACTCAGGGGCACTCTGGGGGCACTGTGCAGGAGGTGGCAGCCAGAAGGCAGAGCTGCCTGGGCCTCGTTGCTGTGCTGGCCAAAGCAGGTCACTTGTGCAGCTGTGCCACTTGCTGCTCAGGGCTGTGCTTGGGCAGAGAGGCAGCTGTGCCAGCAGCCTGTGCCACAGTGCAGTTGGTGCTGGTGCAGTGCAGCCTTTGCAGCTTGGCTCTGGGCTGATGGCAGTGGAGCCCCAGAGGCAGCGGTGCCAGGGCAGCTGAGCAGGGGCTGGGCTAGGGGCCGAGGCTGTGCTGCCTGCAGAGGCTTTTGTGTGCCTGTGTCGGGGTGGATTTAACATCCTTTTACTGCTGGGATGTGCTCCTGCTGCTGCCTTTCTGCTGCCCGGCTGGGAGGGGTCCAGAGGGACTGGGAGACACCAGGAGGGATTGGGAGGAGTCTGGGAGGGCATTGGGAGGGAGTGGGAAGGGATGCATGAGGGACTGGGAGTGAATGTGAGTGACTGGGAGGGGAATGGGTAGGGCTGAAGGGGGTTGGGAGGAAATGGGAGAGGACTGGAAGGGACTGGGACTCAGAGAGACTGGGATGGACTGGGGAGGGGCTGGGAGGGGAATGGGATGGAGGAGGAAAGGACAGGAATGGGAATGAAGGCAATTGGAAGGGAACTGGGAGAGGACAGGGCCAGACTGGGAGGGATTGGGATGGATTTAGTGGAAGTGGGAGAGACTGGGATTGGGAGGAGACTGGGAGGGCATTGGGATTGAGTGGGAGGAATGGGAGGGACTGGGAAGGGACTTGGAGAGGCTGAGAGAGACTGAGCCAGACTGGGAGGTGTTTGGGAGGCAGTGAGAGGGATTCAGTGGAACTGAGAGTGACTGGGAGGGATTGGGAGGAGAGGGAGGGGTCTGGGAAGGCATCAGGGATGGCCTGAAGGGATTGGGATGGGGAAGGCCTGGGAGGTAGTGGGAGGGGACTGGGAAGGGGCTGGGAGGGGAATTGGAGGGACTGGGAGAGAGTGATAGGGGATTGGGAGTTACTGAGGGGACTGGAAGGAGACTGGGATATGCTGGGAGATAGTGGAATGGACAGGGAGGGATTGTGAGGGGCTGGGTGGGACTGGAAGGGGACTGGGAAGGACTGAGAGAGACTGGGCTGGACTGAGAGGGGACTGGACTGGCAATGGGAGGGAGTGGGAAGGCATCTGGAAGGGATCAGAAGGAATTGGAAGAGACTGAGAGGGAATTTGGCATGGGAGGGTATTGGGAAAGGCTCTGGGGGGATTGCAAGAGACTGGGATGGACTGGGACGGAGTGGGATGGACTGGAATGGGACTGAGAGGTGTCAGGGAAGGGAATGGGACTGGGAGGTCCTGGGATGGGACAGGAAGGGGAATGGGAGGGACTGATGGGAACAGGGAGAGGAATGGGATGGACTTGGAGGGACTGGGAAAGGACTTGGAGAGGCTGAGACTGAGCCAGGCTGGGAGGGGTTTGGGAGGCACTGAGAAGAACTGGGAGGGAGTGGGAAGCCTGCAGAGGGACTGGGAGAGAGTGATAGGGGATTGGGAGTTCCTGGAGGGGACTGGAAGGGGAATGGGATATACTGGGAGGTAGAGGAATGGACTGGGAGGGAGCTGGGTGGGACTGATGGGGACTGGGAGGAAATGGGAGGGGACTGGGATGGACTGGAAGGGATTGGGAGAGAGTGAGAGGGGGTGTGGAATGAGTTTGGAGAGACTGGGAGGGACTGGAAGGGATTGGGAGAGAGTGAGAGGGGATGTGGAATGAGTTTGGAGAGACTGGGAGGGACTGGAAGGGATTGGGAGAGAGTGGGAGGGGATGTGGAATGAGTTTGGAGAGACTGGGAGGGACTGGAAGGGATTGGGAGAGAGTGGGAGGAATTCAGAGAGACTGGGAGGGACTGGGGTGGAGTGGGAAGGAATAAATGAGTGACTGGGAGGGATTGGGAGAGACTGGGAGGGGATTGCGAGGGACTACTTGGAACTGGAAGAGGAATGGGATGGTCTGGGAGGGACTTGGAGAGACTAAGCCAGACTGGGAGGGGTTTGGGAGACACTGAGAAGGGCTGGGAGGGGACCAGGCTAGACTGGGGGGGGATTCAGAGGAACTGGGAGGGATTGGGAGGAGACTGGGAGGGAGTGGGATGGAGTGGGAAGGGATTGATGAGGGACTGGGAGTGATTGTGAGTGACTGGGAGAGCCATGGAGGGGAACAGGAGGGGCAGATGGGGAGTGGGATGGGATTGGGAGGGACTGGCGAGGAGTGGGAGGAGACTGAGAGGTAGTGGGAGGGAAGTGGGAAAGGATGAGGGACTGGGAGGCAGTGGGAAGGCACTGGGAGGGGATTTGGAGGGACTGGGAGAGAGTGATGGGGATTGGGAGCTGATGGAGGGGACTGGAAGGGGACTGGGGTATACTGGGAGCCATTAGGATAGACTGGGAAGGATTGGGAGAGGACTGGGTGGGAGTGATAGAGAACTGGGAAAGGACTGGGAGAGACTGGGAGGGGACTGGGATGGACCTGGCAAGAACTGGATTAGGACTGGGAGAGAACTGGGATGGGCCTGGAAGGGACTGGGAAGGACTGGGAGTGTGAAAGTACTGGGAAAGGAGTGGAATGGGATTGTGAGGGACTGGGAGGGAGTGGGTGGGATTCAGAGCAACTGGGAGAGAGTTGGATGGACTGGGAAGGGATCTGGGAGAGACTCGAGGGGACTGGGATGGACTGGGAAGGGGACTGAGGTGGCATGGAGGGGTATGGGACTGGGAGGTACTGCGAAGGGACTGAGAGGGCAATGGGATGGACTGGGAGGAACTGGTGTGGAACTGGGAAGGGGGGGGAAGGCCAGAGAGAGAATGGGAGGGGAATGGGTTGGACCTGGTTAAAGACTGGATTGGGACTGGGAGAGGACTGGGAGGGTATTAGGAGAGGCCTGGAAGGGTCTGAGAAGGACTGGGATGTACTGGGAAAGGCCTGGAATGGGATTGTGAGACTGGGATGGAACTGGGAGGGGATTGGGAGTGAGTGGGATTCAGAGGAACTGGGAGAGTCTGGGATGGACTGAGAGTGGGCTGGGCTGGGAAGGGATCTGGGAAGGAGTGAGGGGACTGGGAGGGATTGGGAAGGGGACAGAGAGCTGTCAGGGAGGGGAATGGGACTGGGAGGTACTGGGATGGGACAGGGAGGGGAATGGGAGGGACTGATGGGAAGTGGGAGAGGAATGAGATGGCCTGGGAGGGGATCTGGAATGGATTGTGAGAGAGTGGGGGGGGACTGGGAAGGGATTGGGATAGACTGGGAGCTAGGGGGATGGACTGGGAAGGATTGGGAGGGGGCTGGGTGGGAGTGATAGAGGATTGGAAGGAAATGGGAGAGGACTGGAATGGGACTGGGAAGGGACCGGGATGGACCTGGTAAGGACTGGATTTGGACTGGGAGGTACTGGGAGAGGACTGTGAGGGAACTGGGATAGGCCTGGAAGGGACTGAGGAGGACTGAGAGGGGACTGAGAGGTGGCAGGGAGGGGACTGGGCCAGGGAGAGGATTGGGGGGAATGGGAAGGGTTTTGGAATGGATTGGGACTGGGAGGGGACTGGGCCAGAGTGGGAGGGGAGTGGAAAGGTAGTGGGAGGGTGTGAAAGGTAGTTGGAGGGCACTGGAAGGGACTAGGAGGGGATTGGGATGGACTGGGAAGGGACTGGTGAGGATTGGATTGGGAGAGGCCTGGAGGGTACTGAGAAGAACTGGGAGGGGACTGGGATGTACTGGGAAAGGAGTGGGATGGGATTGAAAGAGACTGGGGTGGGACTGGGAGGGGGTTGTAGGGAGTGGGTGGGATTCAAAGGAACTGGGAAGGACCGAGAGGAGACTGGGAGTGGGGTGGACTGGGAATAGACCTGGGAAGGAGAGGGTGGAACTGGGAGGGGACTGTGAGGGATTGGATGGGACTGGGAAGGGGCCTGAGAGGTGGCAGGGAGGGAAGTGGGACTGGGAGGTACTGGGATGGGATAGGGAGGAGATCGTGAGGGACTCATGGGAACTTGTGGAGAAATGGGAGGGATTGGGAAAGGACTGGAAGGGGACTGGGATATACTGGGAGACTGTGGGATGGACTGGGAAGGATTGGGGGAGGGCTGGGTGGGACTGATAGGGGCTTGGGAGGGACTGGGAGAGACTGGGATGGACCTGATGATGACTGGACTGAGACTGAGAGGGACTAGGAGATGACTGTGAGGGAACTGGGAAAGATCTGGAAGGGACTGAAAAGGACAGGGAGGGGAGTGGGATGTCCTGGGAAAGGAGTGGAATTGGATTGTGAGAGACTGGGCTGGGACTGGGAGGGGACTGAGAGAGAGTGGGAGGGGATTGGAAGGGATTGGGATGTACTGGGAGCTAGTGGGATGGACTGGGAAGGATTGGGTGAGGCTGGGTGGGACTGGGAGTGGATTGAGAGGAACTGGGAGAGGTTGGGAGGGACTGGAGTTGGACTGAGACTGGGAGGGGACTGAGGTGGACCTGGTAAGGACTGGATTAGGACTGGGAGAAAAATGACAGAGGAGTGGAAGGGACAGAGAAGGTCTGGGAGGGGAGTGGGATGTACTGAGAAATGGCTGGAGTGGGATTATGAGAGATTGGGATGGGACTGGGAAGGAGACTGAGAGGTGGCAATGAGGAGAATGGGTCTGGGAGGGACAGGGATGGTAATGGGAGGAACTGTTGGGAACTGGAGGAGGAATGGGATGCACTGGGCTGGAGTAGGAGGGCATTGGGAGGGAATGGGAAGGGATCTGGAATGGATTGTGAGTGACTGGGGGGGACTGAGCCAGAGTGGGAGTGGACAGGGAAGATACTGGGAGGGGAATGGGAAGGCAGTGTGAGGGCGTGAAAGGTAGTTGGGGTGGCCTGGAAGGCCCTGGGAGAGTATTGAGAGGGAGTGTGAGGGGACTGGAAGGAGACTGGGATATACTGGGAGCTAGTTGGATGGACTGGGAAGGATTGGGTGGGGCTGTGTGGGACTGATAGGGGATTGGGAGGAGATTGGAAAGGGCTGGGAGGGGAGTGGGATGTGTTGGGAAAGGACTGGAATGGGATTGTGAGAGACTGGGAGGGGACCAGGAGGGATTGGGTAGGACTGGAGTGGGATTGTGAGAGACTGGGAGGGACTGGGAGAGGATTGGAGAGAGTGGGTGGAATTGAGAGGAACGGGGAAGGACCGGGAGGAGCCTGAGAGGGCATTGGAATGGACTGGGAGGGAGTGGGATGGTGTGGGAAGGGATCTGAAGGGACCTGGGAAGGAGCAGAAGTGGGAGGGGACTGTGGGGGATTGGGTGGGACTGGGAAGGGGCCTGAGAGGTGGCAGGGAAGGGAATGGGAGGGACTGATGGGAAGAAGAAGAAGAAGAAGGAGGTAGAGTGGGAGGGGATTGGAAAGGAATGGGAAGAGATCTGGAATGGATTGTGAGTGCCTGGGAGGGGACTGGGAAGAGACTGGCAGGGGAGTGGAAAGGTAGTGTGAGGAGGTGAAAGGTAGTTGGGGTGGCCTGGAAGGGACTGGGAAGGCATTGGGAGGGAGTGGGTAGGATTCAGAGGAACTGGGAGAGACTAGGAAAGACTGAGAGGAGACCAGGAGGGCATTGGGATGGACTGGGAAGGGATCTGGGAAAAAGTGAGTGGAACTGTGAGGGGACTGGGGGGGATTGGGTGGGACTGGGAGGTGCTGGGATGGGACAGGGAGGGGAATGGGAGAGACTGATGGGAAGTGGGAGAGGAATGAGATGGAGTGGGAGGGAGTGGAAGGGGATTGGGAGGGAAGGGAAAGGGATCTGGAATGAATTGTGAGTGACTGGAAGGGGACTGGGGACTGGGAGGGGATTAGGAGGGAGTGGGAGGTGACTGGAAGGGGACTGGGATGTACTGGGAGCGAGTGGGATGGACTGGGAAGGATTGGAAGGGGGCTGGGTGAGACTGGGAGGGGATTGGGAGGAAATGGGATCAGACTGGGAGGGACAGAGAGAGACTGGGAGGGGATTGGGAGGGAAGGGGAAGGGATGGGAAGGGGAGTGGGAAGGGGCTGGTAAGGACTGGATTTGGATTGGGAGAGGCCTGGAAAGGACTAAGGAGGACTGGAAGGAGATCAGGAGGGATTGGGTAGGACTGGAATGGGATTGTGAGAGACTGGGAGGGAGTGGGATGGACTGGGAAGGGATCTGGGAAGGAGTGAGTGGGTCTGGGAGGGATTGGGTGAGACTGGGAAGGGGCCTGAGAGGTGTGAGGGAGAGGAATGGGCCTGGGAGGCCCTGGGATGGGACAGGGAGGGGAATGGGAGGGACTGATGGAAGTGGGATGGGATTGGGAGGGACTGGCGAGGCGTGGGAGGAGACTTGGAGGGACTGAGAGGTAGTGGGAGGGAAGTGGGAAAGGATGAGGGATGGAGTGGAGGGACTGGGAGGGACTGGGATGGCCTGGGAGGGGATGTGGAGGGCCTGGGAGAGAGGGATAGGGGCTCGGGAGTTAGTGGAGGGGACTGGAATATAGTGGAATATAGTGGGATGGAGTGGGAGAGATTTGGAATGGATCTGGAATGGATTGTGAGTGAGTGGAATGGCAATGGAAAGGGACTAGGAGGGAGTGGTAGGGAACTGGGATGGAGCTGGAAAGGACTGGATTGGGACTGGGAGAGGACTGAAAAGGACTGGGAGGGCAGTGGGATGTAGTGGGAAAGGAGTGTAATGGGATAGTGAGGGACTGGGAAGGGATTGGGAGTGAGTGGGTGGGATTCAGAGGAATGGGGATGGAGTGGGATGGAGTAGGATGGGCTGGGAAGGGATCTGGGAAGGATTGAGCTGAATTGGAAGAGGACTGGGAAGGGGCCTGAGAGGTGTCAGGGAGGGGAATTGAATGTGACTGTGTGGGGATTGGGAGAGACTGGGATAGACTGGGAGGGATTGGGAGGAGACTGGGAGGGCATTGGGACAGACTGGGAGGGAATGGGATGGAGTGGGAAGGGATCAGGGATGGAGTGGAGGGACTGGGAGGGGATGTGGAGGGAGAGAGGGATAGGGGCTTGGGAGTTAGTGGAGGGGACTGGGATATACTGGAAGATGGTGGAATTGAGTGGGAGAGGATTGGGAGGGAATGGAGAGGGATCTGGAATGGATTGTGAGTGACTGGGAGAGGACTGGAATGGCACTAGGGACTGGGAGAGACTGGTAGGGGACTGGGATGGAGCTGGAAAGGACTGGATTGGGACTGGGAGGGAAATGGGAGAGGATTGGAAGGGACAGGGAGGGGAGTGGGCTGTACTGGGAAAGGAGAGGAATGGGATTGTGAGTGACTGGGAGGGGACAGGGGACTAGGAGGGACTTGGGAGGTGACTGTAAGGGGACTGGGATGTACTGGGAGCTAGTGGGATGGACTGGGAAGGATTGGGTGAGGCCGGGTGGGACTGGGAGTGGATTGAGAGGAAATGGGAGAGGACTGGGACTGGAATGGGACTGGGATGGACCTGGTAAGTACTGGATTAGGACTCGGGGTGCAGTGGGAGAGGACTGGAAGGGAGAGAGAAGGACTGGGAGGGGAGTGGGATGTACTGGGAAAGGAGTGGAATTGGATTATGAGAGACTGGGATGGGACTGGGAGGGGAGTGAGAGAGAGTGGTTGGGACTGGGAAGGAGACTGAGAGGTGACAGGGGAATGGGACAGGGAGGGACAGGGAGGGTAATGGGAGGGACTGTTGGGAACTGGGAGAGGAATGGGATGCACTGGGCTGGAGTAGGAGGGCATTGGGAGGAAATGGGAAGGGATCTGGAATGGATTGTGAGTGACTGGAGGGGACTGGGCCAGAGTGGGAGCAAACTGGGAGGGGAATGGGAAGGTAGTTGGAGGGACCTGGAAGGGACTTGGAGGGGACTGAGAGGGAGTGGGAGGTGACTGGAAGGAGACTGGGATATTCTGGGAGCTAGTGGGATGGACTGGGAAGGATTGGGAGGAAGCTGGGTGGGAGTGATAGAGGACTGGGAGGAAATGGGAGGGGACTGGAGTTGGACTGGGAAGGGACCGGGAGGGACTGAGAGAGACTGGGAGGGGACTGGGATGGACCTGTAAGGACTGGATTGGGACTGGGAGAGGAGTGCGAGGGAACTGGGAGAGGCCTGGAAGGGGCTGGGGAGGACTGGGAGTGGGAAGGAGTGGGATGGACTGGGGAGGGATCTATGAATGACTCAAGTGACTGGGAAGGATTGGGTGAGGCTGGGAGGGTGCCTGAGAGGTGGCAGGGAGGGGAATGGGACTGGGAGGTCCTAGAATGGGACTGGGAAGAGAATGGGAGGGATTGATGGAAGTGGGATGGGATTGGGAGAGAATGGGAAGGGATCTGGAATGGTTTGTGAGTGGGAGGGGACTGGGAGGCAATCGAGAGGAGTGGGAGTGAGATGTAGTGGGAAAGGAGTGGAATGAGGTTGTGAGAGACAGGGATGGGACTGGGAGGCGTTTGGGAGGGAGTGGGTGGGATTCAGAGGAACTGTGGGAGACTGGGAAGGACTGGGAGGGCATTGGGATGGAGTGGCAGGGAGTGGGATGGACTGGGAAGGATTAAGCGGAACTGGGGAGGGGACTGGGAGGGATTGGGTGGGACTGGGCAGGGGCCTGAGAGGTGTCAGGGAGGGAAATGGGCCTGAGAGGTGCTGGGATGGGACAGGGAGGGGAATGGGATTGACTGAGATGGAGTGGGAGGGGACTTGGAGGGAATGGGAAGGGATCTGGAATGGATTGTGAGTGACTGGGAGGGGACTTAGAAGGGACTGGGAAGGGAATGAAAAGGAACTGGGAGGGTCTGAAAGGTACTTGGAAGGGACTGGAAGGGACAGAGAGAGACTGAAAGGAGACTGGGATGGACCTGGTAAGGACTGGATTGGGACTGGGTGAGGACTGGGTTGTACTGGGAAAGGACTGGAATGGGAGGACTTGGAAGGGGCCTGGATGGGAACTGAAAGTGCTCCTAGGAAGAACTGGGACAGACTGGGAGGGACTGGGAGGTGGTCTGGAAGAGACTGGAGCAGGATTGGGCAGGGACTGGGATGGGATTAGAGAGGGGCTGGGAGAGGTCTGGGAGGGAACTGGGAGGCACTGCAGAGGAATTGGGAGGGACTGGGAGGGGGCTTGATGGGACTGGGAATCTTACCTGGAGGCGCTGGGAGCTGCTCTGGGGGCGCTGGGAGCCTCCTCTGTGCCCCTGCCGCCGTTTGGTCTCCCTCCCCCCTCCCTCCCTCCCTCCCGGCGCTGACAGAGCAGGAGGGCCAGAGCCACGCTCTGATTGGCCAGTGGGGCTCGGGCAGCAGCGCTCCCATTGGCTGCGCTGGGCCAGCCCCCCAGTTTGGGAACAGTGCGTCCCAGTTCGGGACCAGCCCCCCCAGTTTGGGAACAGTGCGTCCCAGTTTGGGACCTGCCCCCCAGTTTGGGAACAGTGCGTCCCAGTTTGGGACCTGCCCCCCAGTTTGGGAACAGTGTGCCCCAGTTCGGGACCAGTCCCCCAGTTTGGGAACAGTGCGTCCCAGTTGGGGACCAGTCCACCCCAGTTTGAGAACAGTGCGTCCCAGTTCGGGCCCAGCCCCCCAGTTTGGGTACAGTGTGTCCCAGTTCGGGACCAGCCCCCCCAGTTTGGGAAAAGTGCATCCCAGTTCGGGACCAGTCCCCCCAGTTTGGGAACAGTGCATCCCAGTTCGGGACCAGTCCCCCCCAGTTTGGGAACAGTGCGTCCCAGTTCGGGCCCAGCCCCCCCCAGTTTGGGAACAGTGTGTCCCAGTTCGGGACCAGCCCCCCCCCCAGTTTTGTTCCAGTGTGTCCCAGTTTGGGACCAGTCCCCCCAGTTTGGGAACAGTGCATCCCTGTTCGGGACCAGTCCCTCCCAGTTTGGGAACAGTGCATCCCAGTTCGGGACCAGACCCCCCCAGTTCAAGAACAGTGTGTCCCAGTTCGGGACCAGACCCCCCCAGTTCAGGAACAGTGCATCCCAGTTCGGGACCAGTTCCCCCCAGTTTTGTTCCAGTGTGCCCCAGTTTGGGACCAGACCCCCCCAGTCTGCGACCACTCCCCTGCAGTTTGGGTTGAGTGTGTCCCCGTTTGGGCCCAGTTTGCCCCAGTTGGGGTCCAGTTCCCTCCCAGTCCCTTCCATTCCCCTCCCACTTCTGTTCCAGTCCCTCCCACTCCCCATCCAGTTCTTCCCAGTCCCCTCCAGTCCCTCCCAGTCTTTGCCGGTTCCCTCCCACACCCTCCCAGTTTCCTCGCAGTTCCTGCCCAGTCCCATCCCAGTGCTTCCCAATTCCATCCAGTACCCCCAACACACCTTCATGTCCCCTCCCAGTCTGTCCCAGTCCCTACCACTTCTGTTCCAGTCCCCAGCCCTCCCCTCCCAGTCCCTCCAAATCCCTTTCCAGTACCTCCCAGTTCCCTCCCAACTCGCTCCCAGTCCCTAACAGTTCTCTCCTACTCCCTCCCAATGCCTCCCACTTCCTTCCCAGTCCCCCGCCCAGTCCCCTCCCATTTCCATCCCACAACTTCCCAGGCCCTCCAAATTCTATCCCAATCCTTCTCATTTCCCTCCCAGCCCCTCCCAGGGAGCCTGACTGGGAGGAACTGGGAGGGACTGGGATGGAACTGGGTGTGACGGGCAGGGATGGGGCACAGGGTGCAGACTGTGAGGGATTGTCAGGGACTGGGAGGGAACTGGTTGTGACTGTGTGGGGATTGGGAGAGACTGGGAGGGATTGGGAGGAGGCTGGGAGGGCATTGGGACGGACTGGGAGGGAATGGGATGGAGCGGGAAGGGATCAGGGAGGGAGTGGAGGGATTGGGAGGGACTGGGATGGCCTGGGAGAGGATGTGGAGGGAGAGAGGGATAGGGGCTTGGGAGTTAGTGGAGGGGACTGGGATATACTGGGAGATAGTGGAATGGAGTGGGTGAGGATTGGGAGGGAATGGAGAGGGATCTGGAATGGATTGTGAGTGACTGGGAGAGGACTGGGGACAGGGAGGGGATTAGTAGGGAGTGGGAGGTGACTGGTAGCACTAGGGACTGGGAGAGACTGAGAGGGGACTTGGATGGACCTGGAAAGGACTGGATTGGGACTGGGAGGGAAATGGGAGAGGATTGGAAGGGACTGAAAAGGACTGGGTGTGGAGTGGGATGTACTGGGAAAGGAGTGGAATGGGATTGTGAGAGAGTGGGATGGGACTGGGAGGGAGTGGGTGGGATTCAGAGGCACGGGGAAGGAGTGGGATGAGTGAGATGGACTGGGAAGGGATCTGGGAAGGAGTGAGCTGAACTGGGAGAGGACTGGGAAGGGGCCTGAGAGGTGTCAGGGAGGGGAATGGGACTGGGAGTTGCTGGGATGGGACAGGGAGGGGAATGGGAGGGACTACTGGGAAGTGGGAGAGGAATGAGATGGAATGGGAGGGAGTGGAAGGGGATTGGGAGGGAAGGGAAAGGGATCTGGAATGAATTGTGAGTGACTGGGAGGGGACTGGGGACAGGGAGGGGATTAGGAGGGAGTGGGAGGTGACTGGAAGGGGACTGGGATATTGTGGGAGCTAGTGGGATGGACTGGGAAGGATTGGGATGGGGCTGGGTGGGAGTGATAGAGGACTGGGACGGGACTGGAGTTGGACTGGGACGGGACCGGGAGGGACTGAGAGAGACTGGGAGGGGACTGAGATGGATCTGATAAGGACTGGATTGGGACTGGGAGAGGACTGTGAGGGAACTGGGAGAGGACAGGAAGGGACTGGGAGGGGGAGTGGGAGGGATTGAGAGGAACTACAGACCTGTCAGCCTGACCTCAGTGCCAGGGAAACTGATGGAGCAGGTTCTCTTGGGGCCAATAACTGCGCACCTGAGGGATGGCAAAGATCTCAGGTCCAGCCAGCATGGGTTTAGGAAGGGCAGATCCTGCCTTTCTAACCTGATCTCCTTCTATGATCAGGTGACCCGCTTGGTGGATGTGGGGAGGCCTGTGGATGTAGTCTATCTGGACTTCAGCAAGGCCTTTGACACTGTCCCCCACAGCAAACTGCTGGCTAAGCTGTCAGCCCGCGGCTTGGATGGTAACACTCTGTGCTGGGTTAGGAACTGGCTGGAGGGCCGGACCCAGAGAGTGGTGGTGAATGGTGCCACATCCAGCTGGCGGCCAGTCACTAGTGGTGTCCCTCAGGGATCTGTGCTGGGCCCCATCCTCTTTAACATCTTCATAGATGATCTGGATGAGGGCATGGAGTCAGTCATCAGCAAGTTTGCAGATGACACTAAGCTGGGGGCAGATGTGACTGAGCTGGAGGGCAGAAGGGCTCTGCAGCGGGACCTTGACCGCCTGGACAGATGGGCAGAGGCCAATGGGATGGGGTTCAATAGCTCAAAGTGCAGGGTGCTGCACTTTGGCCACAACAACACCATGCAGAGATACAGGCTGGGGTCGGAGTGGCTGGAGAGCAGCCAGACAGAGAGGGATCTGGGGGTACTGATTGATACCCGCCTGAACATGAGCCAGCAGTGTGCCCAGGTGGCCAAGAGAGCCAGTGGCATCCTGGCCTGCATCAGGAATGGTGTGGTCAGCAGGAGCAGGGAGGTCATTCTGCCCCTGTACTCTGCACTGGTCAGACCACACCTCGAGTACTGCGTTCAGTTCTGGGCCCCCCAGTTTAGGAAGGACACTGAGATGCTTGAGCGTGTCCAGAGAAGGGCGACGAGGCTGGTGAGAGGCCTCGAGCACAAGCCCTACGAGGAGAGGCTTAGGGAGCTGGGGTTGTTTAGCCTGGAGAAGAGGAGGCTCAGGGGTGACCTTATTGCTGTCTACAACTACCTGAAGGGTGGTTGTGGCCAGGAGGAGGTTGCTCTCTTCTCTCAGGTGGCCAGCACCAGAATGAGAGGACACAGCCTCAGGCTGCGCCAGGGGAAATTTCGGCTCGAGGTGAGGAGAAAGTTCTTCACTGAGAGAGTCATTGGGCACTGGAATGGGCTGCCTGGGGAGGTGGTGGAGTCATCGTCCCTGGGGCAGTTCAAGGCAAGGTTGGATGTGGCACTTGGTGCCATGGTCTAGCCTTGGGCACTGTGGTAAAGGGTTGGACTTGATGATCTGTGAGGTCTCTTCCAACCTTGGTGATACTGTGATACTGTGGTACTGTGAACTGGGAAGGACTTGGAGGAGACTGGGAGGGCATTGGGATGGAGTGGGAGTGGGATGGAGTGGGAAGGGGCCTGAGAGGTGTCAGGGAGGAGTGACCTGGGAGGGCATTGGGAGGGAATGGGAAGGGATCTGGAATGGATTGTGAGTGACTGGGAGGGGACTGGGAAGGTAGTGGGAGGGTGTGAAAGGTCTTTGGGGTGGCCTGGAAGGCATTGGGAGGGGACTGGGATGTACTGGGAGCGAGTGGGATGGACTGGGAAGGATTGGAAGGGGGCTGGGTGAGACTGGGAGGGGATTGGGAGGAAATGGGATCAGACTGGGAGGGACAGAGAGAGACTGGGAGGGGATTGGGAGGGAAGGGGAAGGGATGGGGAGTGGGAAGGGGCTGGTAAGGACTGGATTTGGATTGGGAGAGGCCTGGAAAGGACTGAGGAAGACTGGAAGGAGACCAGGAGGGATTGGGTAGGACTGGAATGGGATTGTGAGAGACTGGGAAGGGATTGGGAGTGAGTGGGTGGGATTCAGAGGAATGGGGAGGGAGTGGGAAGGGATCTGGGAAGGACTGAGCTGAACTGGGAGAGGACTGGGAGGGGGCCTGAGAGGTGTCAGGGAGGGGAGTTGGACTGGGAGGTGCTGGGATGGGACAGGGAGGGGATTTGGAAAGGATTGTGAGTGACTGGGAGGGGACTGGGCAGGTAGGGGGAGTGTGTGAAAGGTGGTTGGAGTGGCGTGGGAGGGGCCTGGGATATACTGGGAGCCAGTGGGATGGTCTGGGAAGGATTGGGAGGGGGCTGGGTGGGACTGATAGAGGACTGGGAGGAAATGGGAGAGGACTGTGAGGGACTGGAGTTGGACTGGGAAAGGACTCATCCCAGTCCCCTCCCAGTCCTCAGTCCCTGCCAGTCCTGTCCCATTCCTTCCCAGTCCTCTCCCAGACCGTCCCAGTCCCAATCCAGTCCTTCCCAGTGTCTCCCAGTATGCCCCAGTCCCCTTCCAGACTAGGGTGATTGTGAGTGAGTGGGAGAGGCAGGGAGGGGAATGGGAGGGAGAGCTGGGAAGTGGGATGGGATTGGGAGGGACTGGGGAGGAGTGGGAGGAGACTGAGAGGGAAGTGGGAAAGGATGAGGGATGGAGTGGAGGGATTGTGAGGGACTGGGATGGCCTGGGAGGGGATGTGGAGGGCCTGGGAGAGAGGGAGAGGGGCATGGGAGTTAGTGGAGGGGACTGGGATATACTGGGAGATAGTGGAATAGATTGGGAGTGGATTGGGAGGGAATGGAGAGGGATCTGGAATGGATTGTGTGTGACTGGGAGAGGACTGGGGACAGGGAGGGGATTAGGAGGGAGTGGGAGGTGACTGGTAGGGGACTGGGATGGACCTGGAAAGATTGGATTGGGACTGGGAGAGGACTGGGAGGGAAATGGGAGAGGATTGGAAGGGACTGAAAAGAACTGGGTGCGGAGTGGGATGTACTGGGAAAGGAGTGGAATGGGATTGTGAGAGAGTGGGATGGGACTGGGAGGGGTTTGGGAGGGAGTGGGTGGGATTCAGAGGCACGGGGAAGGAGTGGGATGAGTGGGAGGGAGTGAGATGGACTGGGAAGGGATCTGGGAAGGAGTGAGCTGAACTGGGAGAGGAATGGGAGGGGGCCTGCGAGGTGTCAGGGAGGGGAATTGGACTGGGAGTTGCTGGGATGGGACAGGGAGGGGAATGGGAGGGACTGCTGGGAAGTGGGAGAGGAATGAAATGGAATGGGAGGGAGTGGAAGGGGATTGGGAGGGAAGGGAAAGGGATCTGGAATGAATTGTGAGTGACTGGGAGGGGACTGGGGACAGGGAGGGGATTAGGAGGGAGTGGGAGGTGACTGGAAGGGGACTGGGATATTGTGGGAGCTAGTGGGATGGACTGGGAAGGATTGGGATGGGGCTGGGTGGGAGTGATAGAGGACTGGGACGGGACTGGAGTTGGACTGGGACGGGACCGGGAGGGACTGAGAGAGACTGGGAGGGGACTGAGATGGATCTGATAAGGACTGGATTGGGACTGGGAGAGGACTGTGAGGGAACTGGGAGAGGCCAGGAAGCGACTGGGAGGGGGAGTGGGAGGGATTGAGAGGAACTGGGAAGGACTTGGAGGAGACTGGGAGGGCATTGGGATGGAGTGGGAGTGGGATGGAGTGGGAAGGGGCCTGAGAGGTGTCAGGGAGGAGTGACCTGGGAGGGCATTGGGAGGGAATGGGAAGGGATCTGGAATGGATTGTGAGTGACTGGGAGGGGACTGGGAAGGTAGTGGGAGGGTGTGAAAGGTCTTTGGGGTGGCCTGGAAGGCATTGGGAGGGGACTGGGATGTACTGGGAGCGAGTGGGATGGACTGGGAAGGATTGGAAGGGGGCTGGGTGAGACTGGGAGGGGATTGGGAGGAAATGGGATCAGACTGGGAGGGACAGAGAGAGACTGGGAGGGGATTGGGAGGGAAGGGGAAGGGATGGGAAGGGGAGTGGGAAGGGGCTGGTAAGGACTGGATTTGGATTGGGAGAGGCCTGGAAAGGACTGAGGAAGACTGGAAGGAGACCAGGAGGGATTGGGTAGGACTGGAATGGGATTGTGAGAGACTGGGAAGGGATTGGGAGTGAGTGGGTGGGATTCAGTGGAACGGGGAGGGAGTGGGAAGGGATCTGGGAAGGACTGAGCTGAACTGGGAGAGGACTGGGAAGGGGCCTGAGAGGTGTCAGGGAGGGGAATTGGACTGGGAGGTGCTGGGATGGGACAGGGAGGGGATTTGGAAAGGATTGTGAGTGACTGGGAGGGGACTGGGCAGGTAGGGGGAGTGTGTGAAAGGTGGTTGGAGTGGCGTGGGAGGGGCCTGGGATATACTGGGAGCCAGTGGGATGGTCTGGGAAGGATTGGGAGGGGGCTGGGTGGGACTGATAGAGGACTGGGAGGAAATGGGAGAGGACTGTGAGGGACTGGAGTTGGACTGGGAAAGGACTCATCCCAGTCCCCTCCCAGTCCTCAGTCCCTGCCAGTCCTGTCCCATTCCTTCCCAGTCCTCTCCCAGACCGTCCCAGTCCCAATCCAGTCCTTCCCAGTGTCTCCCAGTATGCCCCAGTCCCCTTCCAGACTAGGGTGATTGTGAGTGAGTGGGAGAGGCAGGGAGGGGAATGGGAGGGAGAGCTGGGAAGTGGGATGGGATTGGGAGGGACTGGGGAGGAGTGGGAGGAGACTGAGAGGGAAGTGGGAAAGGATGAGGGATGGAGTGGAGGGATTGTGAGGGACTGGGATGGCCTGGGAGGGGATGTGGAGGGCCTGGGAGAGAGGGAGAGGGGCATGGGAGTTAGTGGAGGGGACTGGGATATACTGGGAGATAGTGGAATAGATTGGGAATGGATTGGGAGGGAATGGAGAGGGATTTGGAATGGATTGTGAGTGACTGGGAGAGGACTGGAATGGCACTGGGGACTGGGGGAGACTGGGAGAGGAGTGGGATGGGCCTGGAAAGGACTGGATTGGGACTGGGAGGGAAATGGGAGAGGATTGGAAGGGACTGAGAGAGGACTGGGTGGGGAGTGGGATGTACTGGGAAAGGAGAGGAATGAGATTGTGAGAGACTGGGAGGGGATTTGGAGGGAGTGGGTGGAATTCAGAGGAATGAGGAGGGATGGAGTGGGAGGGAGTAGGATGGACTGGGAAGGGATCTGGTAAGGACTGAGCAAAAGTGGGAGAGGATTGGGAAAGGGCCTGAGAGGTGGCAGGGAGGGGGAATGGGACTGAGAGGTGCTGGGATGGGACAGGGAGGGGAATGGGAAGGACTGGTGGGAAGTGGGAGAGGAATGGGAGTGAGTGGGAGGGGATTGGGAGGGAATGGGAAGGGATCTGGAATGGATTGTGAGTGACTGGGAGGGGCCTGGGGACATGGAGGGGACTGGGAGGGAGTGGGAGGGGACTGGGAGGGACTTGGGAGGTGAGTGGAAGGGGAGCGGGACATACTGGGAGCTAGTGGGATGGACTAGGAAGGATTGGGTGAGGCTGGGTGGGACTGGGAGTGGATTGAGAGGAAATGGGAGAGGACTGGGACTGGGATGGACCTGCAAAGTACTGGATTAGGACTGGGAGGGCAATGGGAGAGGACTGGAAGGGACAGAGAAGGACTAGGAGGGGGGGTGGGATGTACTGGGAAAGGAGTGGAATTGGAGTGGGAAGGGATCAGGGATGGAGTGGAGGGATTGGAAGTGACTGAGATGGACTGGGAGGTAGGGGGAGGGGAGTGGAAACGTCTGAAAGGTACTCAGAGGGGCCTGGAAGAGTCTGTGAGAGGATTTGGAAGGACTGTGAAGGGAAGGGGAGGGACTGGAAGGGGACTGGGATATGCTGGGAAGAATGGAAGGAACTGGGACAGGACTGGGCGGGAATGGGATTGACTGACAGGGAGTGGGTGGGGACAGGGAGGGGAATGGGATTGACTGACAGGGAGTGGGTGGGGACAGGGAGGGGAATGGGATTGACTGACAGGGAATGGGAGGGGACAGGGAGGGGAATGGGATTGACTGACAGGGAGTGGGTGGGGACAGGGAGGGGAATGGGATTGACTGACAGGGAGTGGGAGGGGACAGGGAGGGGAATGGGATTGACTGACAGGGAATGGGAGGGGACAGGGAGGGGAATGGGATTGACTGACAGGGAGTGGGAGGGGACAGGGAGGGGAATGGGATTGACTGACAGGGAGTGGGAGGGGACAGGGAGGGGAATGGAAAGGGATCTGGAATGGATTGTGAGTGAGTGGGAGGGGACTGGGCGGGAGAGGGAGGAGACTTAGTAGGGACTGGGAAGGGAATGAAAAGGGACTGGGAGGGTCTGAAAGGTAGTTGGAAGGGCCTGGAATGAACTGGGAGGGGACTGGGATGTACTGGGAGCTAGTGGGATGGACTGGGAAGGATTTGGAGGGGGCTGGATGGGACTGATAGGGGATTGGGTGGAAATGGGAGAGGACTGGAATGGACCTGGTAAGGACTGGATTGGGACTGGGTGAGGACTATGAGTTGTACTGGGAAAGGACTGGAAGGGGAGGGCATGGGAAGGGCCTGGATGGGAACTGAAAGCGATCCCAGTAGGAACTGGGATGGATTGGGAGGGATTGAGAGGGGGTCTGGGAGAGACTGGAGCAGGATTGGGCAGGGACAGGGATGGGATTAGAGAGGGGCTGGGAGAGGTCTGGGAGGGAACTGGGAGGCACTGCAGAGGAATTGGGAGGGACTGGGAAGGATTTGGAGAGGTCTGGAAGGGAACTGGGAGGGGGCTTGATGGGACTGGGAATCTTACCTGGAGGCGCTGGGAGCTGCTCTGGTGGCGCTGGGAGCCTCCTCTGTGCCCCTGCCGCCGTTTGGTCTCCCTCCCCCCTCCCTCCCTCCCTCCCGGCGCTGACAGAGCAGGAGGGCCAGAGCCACGCTCTGATTGGCCAGTGGGGCTCGGGCAGCAGCGCTCCCATTGGCTGCGCTGGGCCAGCCCCCCAGTTTGGGAACAGTGTGCCCCAGTTTGGGACCAGTGTGCCCCAGTTTGGGACCAGTGCGCCCCAGTTTGGGACCAGTGCGCCCCAGTTTGGGAACAGTGCGTCCCAGTTTGGGAACAGTGCGCCCCAGTTTGGGAACAGTCCCCCCCAGTTTGGGACCAGTCCCCCCCAGTTTGGGACCAGTCCCCCCCAGTTTGGGACCAGTCCCCCCCAGTTTGGGACCAGTCCCCCCCAGTTTGGGACCAGTCCCCCCCAGTTTGGGAACAGTGTGTCCCAGTTTGGGACCAGTCCCCCAGTTTGGGAACAGTCCCCCCCCAGTTTGGGACCAGTCCCCCCCAGTTTGGGAACAGTGCATCCCAGTTCGGGACCAGCCCCCCCAGTTTGGGAACAGTGTGTCCCAGTTCGGGACCAGCCCCCCCAGTTTGGGAACAGTGCGTCCCAGTTTGGGACCAGCCCCCCCCCAGTTTGGGAACAGTGTGTGCCAGTTCAGGACCAGCCCCCCAGGGATCAGGGATGGAGTGGAGGGATTGGGAGGGACTGGGATGGCCTGGGAGGGGATGTGGAGGGAGAGAGGGATAGGGGCTTGGGAGTTAGTGGAGGGGACTGGGATATACTGGAAGATAGTGGAATGGAGTGGGAGAGGATTGGGAGGGAATGGAGAGGGATCTGGAATGGATTGTGAGTGACTGGGAGAGGACTGGAATGGCACTAGGGACTGGGAGAGACTAAGAGAGACTGGGAAGGGACTGGGATGGACGTGGAAAGGACTGGATTGGGACTGGGAGAGGACTGGGAGGGAAATGGGAGAGGATTGGAAGGGACTGAAAAGGACTGGGTGTGGAGTGGGATGTACTGGGAAAGGAGTGGAATGGGATTGTGAGAGAGTGGGATGGGACTGGGAGGGAGTGGGTGGGATTCAGAGGCACGGGGAAGGAGTGGGAGGGAGTGAGATGGACTGGGAAGGGATCTGGGAAGGACTGAGCTAAAGTGGGAGGGGCCTGCGAGGTGTCAGGGAGGGGAATGGGACTGGGAGGTGCTGAGATTGGGACAGGGAGGGGAATGGGAGGGACTGCTGGGAAGTGGGAGAGGAATGAGATGGAATGGAATGGGATCTGGAATGAATTGTGAGTGACTGGGAGGGGATTAGAAGGGAGTGGGAGGTGACTGGAAGGGGACTGGGATATTCTGGGAGCTAGTGGGATGGACTGGGAAGGATTGGGAGGGGACTGGCTGGGAGTGATAGAGGACTGGGGTGAAATGGGAGAGGACTGGGAGGAGACTGGAGTTGGACTGGGAAGGGACAAGGAGGGACTGAGAGAGACTGGAAGGGGACTGAGATGGACCTGGTAAGAACTGGATTGGGACTGGAAGAGGACTGTGCGGGAACTGGGAGAGGCCAGGAAGGGACTGGGAAGGACTGGGAGGAGACGGGGAGGGCATTGGGATGGAGTGGGAGTGGGATGGAGTGGGAAGGGGCCTGAGAGGTGTCAGGGAGGAGAGTGGACTGGGAGGGCATTGGGAGGGAATGGGAAGGGATCTGGAAGGGATTGTGAGTGACTGGGAGGGGACTGAGCCGGAGTGGGAGGGGACTGGGAAGGTAGTGGCAGGATGTGAAAGTGAGTTGGGGAGGCCTAGAAGGCATTGGGAGGGACTGGGAGGGGACTGGGATGTACTGGGAGCTAGTGGGATGAACTGGGAAGGATTGGAAGGGGGCTGGGTGAGACTGGGAGGGACAGAGAGAAACTGGGAGGGGATTGGGAGGGAAGGGGAAGGGATGGGAAGGGGAGTGGGAAGAGGCTGGTAAGGACAGGATTTGGACTGGGAGAGGCCTGGAAAGGACTGAGGAGGACTGGAAGGAGACCGGGAGGGATTGGGTAGGACTGGAATGGGATTGTGAGAGACTGGGAGGGGATTGGGAGGGAGTGGGATGCAGTGGGAAGGGATCTGGGAAGGAGTGAGTGGGACTGGGAGGGATTGGGTGAGACTGGGAAGGGGCCTGAGAGGTGTGAGGGAGAGGAATGGGCCTGGGAGGCCCTGGGATGGGACAGGGAGGGGAATGGGAGGGACTGATGGAAGTGGGATGGGATTGGGAGGGACTGGCGAGGCGTGGGAGGAGACTTGGAGGGACTGAGAGGTAGTGGGAGGGAAGTGGGAAAGGATGAGGGATAGAGTGGAGGGATTGGGAGGGACTGGGATGGCCTGGGAGGGGATGTGGAGGGCCTGGGAGAGAGGGATAGGGGCTTGGGAGTTAGTGGAGGGAATTGGGATGCAGAGGGAGGGAAGTGGAAGGGACTGCAAGGGAATTGGGAGGGACTGGAGGGATTCGGATAGGTCTAGAATGGGACTGGGAGGGGACTTGTTGAGACTGGGATCCATACCTGAAGGCACTGGGAGCCATCTGGGAAGCACTGGGAGCCATCCTGGAAGCACTGGGAGCTGAACTGGGAGCGCCATTGTGTCCCCTGCCACCATTCTGTCTGTCTCCCTCTCTCCCTCCCTCCCTGGCGCTGTGAGGGTAAAGAGCGGGAAAGCCAGGCTGTGCTCTGATTGGCCAGCGGGGCTTAGGCGGGAAGCGCTCCCATTGGCTGCGCTGGGCCCAATTCCCCCACTTGGTGTCCACTTTGGGCCCAGTTCCTACCAGTTTGGGAACAGTTTGTCCCAGTATGGGACCACTTTCCTCCCAAGCCCACCCAGTTCCCTCCCGTTTCCATCCCACTGCCCCCCAGGCCCTCCAAATTCTATCCCAATCCTTCTCATTTCCCTCCCAGTCACTCCCAGGGAGCCTGACTGGGTGGAACTGGGAGGGACTGGGATGGACCTGGGTTTGACCAGCAGGGATAGGGCACAGGGTGCAGACTGTCAGGGATTGTCAGGGACTGGGAGGTAATTGGTAGAGACTGGGAGGGAACTGGTTGTGACTGTGTGGGGATAGGGAGAGACTGGGATAGACTGGGAGGGATTGGGAGGAGACTGGGAGGGCATTGGGACGGGCTCGGAGGGAATGGGATGGAGTGGAGGGATTGGAAGTGACTGGGATGGACTGGGAGGTAGGGGGAGTTGAGTGGGAGCGTCTGAAAGGTACTCAGAGGGGCCTGGAAGAGTCTGTGAGGGGATTTGGAAGGACTGGGAAGGGAATGGAAGGGACTGGAAGGGGACTGGGATATGCTGGGAAGAATGGAGGGAACTGGGACAGGACTGGGAAGGACTTGGAGGGGATTTGTGCGAGACTGGGAGGAGATGTGGGAAGGACTTGGAGGGGCTGGAGGTGGACTAGGATAGAAATGGGATGCACCAAGAGGGAGGTGAGAGGGAACTGGGTAGGACTGGGAGAGACTGAGGGGGACTGGAGAGGAACTGGGAGGGAGTGTGAGGCAATTGGGAGGCACAGGGAGGGAACCGATTGGGACTGCCTGGGGATTGGGAGAGACTGGGAGGAACTGAGTGGAACTGAAAGGCCCTTGGGGGCAACTGGGAGGGACTGGGAGAGGATCTGGGGGTTACTGGGCAGGACGGGGAGCAGAACTGGGAGAGACTGGAAGGGGATCTAGGAGGAACAGAAGGAACTGGGATTAGACTGGGAGGGACTTGGAGGGGATTTGTGAGAGGCTGGGAGATGTGGGAGGGAACTGGGAGGGACTGAGATGGAAATGGGATGGGCCAGGAGGGATGTGAGAGGGAACTGGGTAGGACTGGGAGGGACTGGAGGGATTTGAGAGGGATTGGGAGGAAACTGGAAGGGACTGCGGAGGAATTGGGATGCAGAGGGAGGGAAGTGGAAGGGACTGCAAGGGAATTGGGAGGGACTGGGCAGGATTCAGAGAGGTCTAAAACGGGCCTGGGAGGGGACTTGTTGAGACTGGGATTCGTACCTGGAGGCACTGGGAGCCATCCTGGAAGCACTGGGAGCCATCCTGGAAGCACTGGGAGCTGAACTGGGAGCTGCCATTGTGTCCCCTGCCACCATTTTGTCTCCCTCCCTCCCTCCCTGACGCTGTGAGGGGAAAGAGCGGGAAAGCCAGGCTGCGCTCTGATTGGCCAGCGGGGCTTAGGCGGGAAGCGCTCCCATTGGCTGCGCTGGGCCCAATTCCCCCACTTGGTGTGCACTTTGGGCCCAGTTCTTACCAGTTTGGGCCCAGTTTGTCCCAGTTTGGGACCACTTCCCTCCCAAGCCCACCCAGTCCCCTCCCATTTCCATCCCACTGCCTCCCAGTCTCTCCCAGTCCCCTCCCATTTCCATCCCACTGCCTCCCAGTCTCTCCCAGTCCCCTCCCATTTCCATCCCACTGCCTCCCAGTCTCTCCCAGTCCCCTCCCATTTCCATCCCACTGCCTCCCAGTCTCTACCAGTCCCTTCCCATTTCCATCCCACTGCCTTCCGGTCTCTACCAGTCCCCTCCCATTTCCATCCCACTGCCTCCCAGTCTCCACCAGTCCCCTCCCATTTCCATCCCGCTACCTCCCAGTCTCTACCAGTCCCCTCCCATTTCCATCCCGCTACCTCCCAGCTCCCCCCATTCCCCTCCCATTTCCATCCCACTGCCTCCCAGTCTCTACCAGTCCCCTCCCATTTCCATCCCACTGCCTCCCAGTCTCTACCAGTCCCCTCCCATTTCCATCCCACTGCCTCCCAGTCTCTACCAGTCCCCTCCCATTTCCATCCCACTGCCTCCCAGTCTCTCCCAGTCCCTTCCCATTTCCATCCCACTGCCTCCCAGTCTCTACCAGTCCCCTCCCATTTCCATCCCACTGCCTCCCAGTCTCTACCAGTCCCTTCCCATTTCCATCCCACTGCCTCCCAGTCTCTACCAGTCCCTTCCCATTTCCATCCCACTACCTTCCAGCTCCCCCCAGTGCCCTCCCATTTCCATCCCACTATCTCCCTGCTCCCCCCAGTCACCTCCCAGTCGTTCTCAGTCC
>NC_087269.1:47984968-48004313 GCF_015220805.1 Pogoniulus pusillus | reverse complement strand
GTCCCGAACTGGGACTCACTGTTCCCAAACTGGGGGGACTGGTCCCGAACTGGGACGCACTGTTCCCAAACTGGGGGGGCTGGTCCCGAACTGGGACGCACTGTTCCCAAACTGGGGGGGCTGGTCCCGAACTGGGACGCACTGTTCCCAAACTGGGGGGGCTGGTCCCGAACTGGGACGCACTGTTCCCAAACTGGGGGGGACTGGTCCCGAACTGGGACGCACTGTTCCCAAACTGGGGGGCTGGCCCAGCGCAGCCAATGGGAGCGCTGCTGCCCGAGCCCCACTGGCCAATCAGAGCGTGGCTCTGGCCCTCCTGCTCTGTCAGCGCCGGGAGGGAGGGAGGGAGGGGGGAGGGAGACCAAACGGCAGGGGCACAGAGGAGGCTCCCAGCGCCCCCAGAGCAGCTCCCAGCGCCTCCAGGTAAGATTCCCAGTCCCATCAAGCCCCCTCCCAGTCCCTCCCAATTCCTCTGCAGTGCCTTCCAGTTCCCTCCCAGACCTCTCCCAGCCCCTCTCTAATCCCATCCCAGTCCCTGCCCAATCCTGCTCCAGTCTCTTCCAGACCACCTCCCAGTCCCTCCCAGTCTGTCCCAGTTCTTCCTAGGAGCACTTTCAGTTCCCATCCAGGCCCCTTCCAAGTCCTCCCATTCCAGTCCTTTCCCAGTACAACCCAGTCCTCACCCAGTCCCAACCCAGTCCTTACCAGGTCCATCCCAGTCTCCTTTCAGTCTCTCTCTGTCCCTTCCAGTCCCTTCCAACTACCTTTCAGATTCTCCCAGTTCCTTTTCATTCCCTTCCCAGTCCCTTCTAAGTCCCTCCCAGTCCCCTGTCCCCTCCCAGTCACCCACAATCCATTCCAGATCCCTTCCCATTCCCTCCAAGTCCCCTCCCACTCCATCTCAGTCAATCCCATTCCCCTCCCTGTCCCATCCCAGCCCCCTTCCAGGCCCATTCCCCTCCCTGACACCTCTCAGGCCCCTGCCCAGTCCCACCCAATCCCTCCCAGTCCCCTCCCCAGTTCCGCTTAATCCTTCCCAGTCCATCCCACTCCCTGCCACTCCATCCCAATGCCCTCCCAGTCCTTCCCAGTCTCCCACAGTTCCCTCTGAATCCCACCCACTCCCTCCCAAATCCCTCCCAGTCCCATCCCTGTCTCTCACAACCTCATTCCACTCCTTTCCCACTACATCTCACTCCCACTCCTCTCCGATTGCCTCCCAGTCCCCTCCCACTCACAAACCATTCCAGATCCCTTCCCATTCTCTCCCAATCCCATCCCACTTCCATCAATCCCTCCCATTCTCTTCCCAGTCCCATTCTAGGACCTCCCAGTCCCATTCCCCTCCCTGCCACCTCTCAGGCACCTTCCCAGCCTCACCCAATCCTTCCCAGTCACTTGAGTCATTCATAGATCCCTCCCCAGTCCATCCCACTCCTTCCCACTCCCAGTCCTCCCCAGCCCCTTCCAGGCCTCTCCCAGTTCCCTCGCACTCCTCTCCCAGTCCCAATCCAGTCCTTACAGGTCCATCCCAGTCCCCTCCCAGTCTCTCTCAGTCCCTCCCGGTCCCTTCCCAGTCCAACTCCAGTCCCCTCCCATTTCCTCCCAGTCCTCTATCACTCCCACCCAGCTCCCTCCCAATCCTTCCCAGTCCATCCCACTAGCTCCCAGAATATCCCAGTCTCCTTCCAGTCACCTCCCACTCCCTCTCAGTCCCCTCCAAGTCCCTTCCAGGTCCCTCCAACTACCTTCCCATTCCCCTCCCAGTCTGCTCCCACTCTGGCCCAGTCCCCTCCAGTCACTCACAATCCATTCCAGATCCCTTCCCATTTCCTCCCAATGCCCTCCTACTCCAGCCCAGTGCATCCCATTCCTCTCCCAGTTCCCAACAGTCCCTCCCATTACCCTCCCTGTCCCATTCCCCTCTCTGTCACCTCTCAGTCTCCTTTCCCAGTCCCAACCACTCCTCTCTCACTCCCCTCCCGTCCCATCCCAGTCCTCTCATAATCCAATTCCACTCCTTTCCCAGTACATTCCCACTCCCCTCCCAGTCCTTCTCTGTCCCTCCTCCAGTCCTCTCCCACTGCACCCCGAGTCCTAATCCAGTACTTACCAGGTCCATCCCAGTCCCATTCCAGTCCCAGTCCTCTCCCATTTCCTCTCAATCCACTCCCAGTCCCACCCGGCCTCACCCAATCCTTCCCAGTCCATCCCACTAGCTCCCAGTACATCCCAGTCCCCTTACAGTCACCTCCCAAGTCCCTCCCAGTCCCCTGTCCCCTCCCAGTCACTCACAATCCCATTCCTCTCCTTTCCCAGTACATCCCACTCCCCTCCCTGTCCCTTCCAATCCTCTCCCATTTCCCTCCCAGTCCCAATCCAGTCCTTTCCAGCTCCATCCCAGTCCCCTACCAGTCTCTCCCAGTCCCTAGTGCCATTCCAGTCCCCCCCAGTCACTCACAATCCATTCCAGATCCCTCTCCATTCCCTCCCAATCCCCTCCCACTCAATTCCACCCTCTTCCAGTATATCCCAGTCCCCCTCCACTAACTCCCAAGCCCCTATCCCTCTCTCCCTCCACATCCCCTCCCAGTCCCTCCACTCCATCCCTGATCCCTTCCTACTCCATCCCATTCCCTCCCAGTCTGTCCCAATGCCCTCCCAGTCTCCTCCCAATCCCTCCCAGTCTATCCCAGTCCTCTCCCAATCCCCACACAGTCACATTCAATTCCCCTCCCTGACACCTCTCAGGCCCCTTCCCAGTCCTCTTCCAATTCAGCTCAATCCTTCCCAGATCCCTTCCCAGCCCATCCTACTCCATCCCACTCCATCCCCATTCCTCTGAATCCCACCCACTCACTCCCAATCCTTCCCAGTCCCTCACTATCCCATTACACTCCTTTCCCACTACATCCCACAGCCCTCCCAGTCCTTTTCAGTCCTCTCCCAGTCCCAATCCAGTCCTTTCCAGCTCCATCCCAGTTCCCTCCCACTCCCTCCTAGTCCCTTTCCATTGCCATTCCACTCACTCACAATCCATTCCAGATCATTCCAAATCTCTCCCACTCCATCCCACTATCTCCCACTATATTCCAGTCCCCCTCCACTAACTCCCGAGCCCCTATCCCTCTCTCCCAGGCCCTCCACATCCCCTCCCAGGCCATCCCAGTCCCTCCCAGTCCCTCCACTCCATCCCTCATCCTTTCCCACTTCCCTCCCACTACCTCTCAGTCCCTCCAAGTCTCCTCCCACGCCTCACCAGTCCCTCCTAATCCCATCCCACTTCCATCAGTCCCTCCCATTTCCCCTCCCTGTCCCATCCCAGGGCCTCCAGGCCCATTCCTCTCCCTCACACCTCTCAGGCCCCCTTCCCAGTCCCATTCCCCTCCCAGACCCACTCACTCCTTCCCAGATCCCTTCCCAGTCCATCCCACTCCCTCCCAGTCTCTCACAATCACATTCCAGTCCTACCCAATCCCTCTGATCTCCTTCCAGTCCTCCTCAGTCCTTTCCAGGCCTCTCCCAATCCAAATCCAGTCCTTACCAGCCCCTTCCACTCCCCTCCCCATCCCTTCCCCTTCCCTCCCAATCCCCTCCCAGTCTCTCTCTGTCCCTCCCAGTATGATCCCATTTCCTCCCAATCCCCTCCCAGTCTCACCCAGCCCCCTTCCAATCCTTCCCAGTCCATCCCACTCGCTCCCAGTACATCCAGTCCCCTTCCAGTCACCTCCCACTCCCTCCTAATCCCCTCCCAGTCCCCAGTCCCCTTCCAGGTCACTCACAACTCATTCCAGATCCCTTTCCCTTCCTCCAATCCCCTTCCACTCCCTCCCACTCCATCTCATTCCTCTCCCACTTCCAGCAGTCTCTCCCATTCCCCTCCCTGTCCCATCCCAGCACCTCCCAGTCCCACCCAATCCCCGCCCAGTCCCCTCACAGTTCCACTCACTTTTTCCCAGATTCCCTTCCCAGTCCATCCCAATGCCCTCCTGGTCCTCCTCTCAGTCTTTCCTAGTCTCTCCCAGTTCCTCTGAATCCTACCCACTCCCTCCCAATGCCTTCCCAGTCCCTTCCAGGCCACCCCAACTACCTTTCACCCTCTCACACTACCTTTCCACTCCCCTGCCAGTCTCATCCCAGTCCCCTCCCAGGCACTCACAATCCATTCCAGATCCCTTCCCATTCCTTTCCAATCCCCTCCCACTCTACCTCCTTCTTCTTCTTCTTCTTCCCATCTGTCCCTCCCATTCCTTTCCCTGCCACCTCTCAGGCCCCTTCCCAGTCCCCCCCAATCCCCCACAGTCCCCTCCCACTTCTGCTCCTTCCCAGATCCCGTCAGATCCCTTCCCACACCATCCCACTCCCTCCCAGTCCATTTCCAATGCCCTCTCAGCTCCCTCCTGGTCCTTCCCCGTTCCTCTCAATTCCACCCACTCTCTCCAATCCTCTCCCAGTCCCATCCCAGTCTCTCACAATCCCACTCCAGTCCTACACAATCCCTCCTGGTCCCTCCCAGTCTCTCACAATCCCATTCCAAGTCCTTTCCCAACACATCCCACTCCCCTCCCAGTCCTTTTCAATCTCCTCCCAATCCCCTAGCAGTCCCACACAGCCCCACCCAATCCTTCCCAGTCCATCCAACTAGCTCACCAGTATATCCCAGTCTCCTTCCAGTCCCTCACACTCCCTCTCAATACTCTCCCAGGGCCTTCCAGGCCACCCCAACTACCTTTCACCACCCTCACACTGCCTTCCCCATTCCCCTACCAGTCATCTTCCCCTGTCCACTCCCACTCTGGCTCAGTCCCCCAGTCACTCAAATCATTCCAGATCCCTTCCCATTCCCTCCCAATGCCCTCCTACTCCAGCCCAGTGCATCCCATTCCTCCTCCAGTTCCCAACAGTTCCTCCCATTACCATCCCTGTCCCTCCCAGACCCATTCTCCTCACTGCCACCTCTCAGTCTCCTTCCCAGTCCCATCCCAGTCTCTCATAATCCAATTCCACTCCTTTCCCAGTACATCCCACTCCCCTCCCAGACCTTCTCTGTCCCTTCCACTCCTCTGTCATTTTTCTCCCAGTCCTAATCCAGTCCTTAGCAGGTCCACCTCAGTCCCCTCCCAGTCTCAGTCCAACTCCAGTCCCTCCCAACCTCTCCCAGTTCCTCTCAATCCACTCCCAGTCCCACCCAGCCTCACCCAATCCTTCCCAGTCCATCCCACTAGCTCCCAGTACATCCCAATCCCTTCCAATCCCCTCCCACTCTCTCTCAGTCCCCTCCCAGTCCCAGCCCAGTCTCTCACAATCCAATTCCACTCCTGTCCCAGGACATCCCACTCCCCTCCCTGTCCTTTTCAGTCCCTTCCAGATCTTTCCCAGTTCCCTCACAGTCATCTCCTAGTCCCTCCCAGTCTCAGTCCAGTCATCATCAGGTCCATCCCAGTCTCTCCCAGTCCCTCCCAAGCCCCTATCAGTCCCACCCAGCCCTCCCCCAATCCTTCCCAGTCCATCCCAGTCTCCCAGTATATCCCAGTCCCCTTCCAGTCCTTTCCCAATCCCTCCCATTTCTCCACAAGTTCCCATGAGTCCCTCACGATCTCCTCCCTATCCCATCCCAGTACCTCCCAGTCCCACTTCCCTCCCTGCCACCTCTCAGGCCCCTTCCCAGTCCCATCCAATCCCTCACAGTCCCCTCCCAGTTCCACCCTCTCCTTCCCAGGTCTATTCCCAGTCCACCCCACTCCCAGTCTCCTCCCAGTCCTTCCCAGTTCCTTTGAATCCCACCCACTCCCTACAACCCCCTCCCAGTCCCACCCCAGTCTCTTTCAATCCCATCCCACTCCTTTCCCAGTACATCCCAGTCCCCTCCCAGTTCTTCTCAGTACCCTCCAGGCCTCTCCCAATCCAATCCTCACCAGTCCCTTCCCAGTCCATCCCAATCCCCTCCTAGTCCCTTCCAGTGCCCTCCAACTACCTTTCACACCCTCCCACTACCTTTCCACTCCCCTCCCACTCTGGCCCAGTCCCCTCCCAGTCCCAATCCATTCCAAACCCCTTCCCATTCCCCCCAATCCTCTCCCTGGCCCAGTCCCCTCCCTGCCACCTCTCAGTCCCCTCTCAGTCCTCCTCAGTCCCTTCCAGGCCTATCCCAGTTCCCTCACAGTCCTCTCCCAGTACCTCCCAGTCCAAATCCAGTCCTTACCAGGTCCATCCCGGTCCCTTCCCAGTCCCATTCCAGTCCTCTCCCATTTCCTTCCAATCCTCTATCACTCCCACCCAGCCCCCTCCCAATCCTTCCCAGTCCATCCCCCTAGCTCCCAGTCTATCCCAATCCCTTCCCAGTCCCCCCCCACTCTCTCACAATCCATTCCAGATCCCCTCCCAGGCCATCTCATTCCTCTCCCACCCATTCCCATCAGTCCCTCCCATTCCCCTCCCTGTCCCATCCCAGTACCTCCCAGTCCCATTCCCCTCCCTGACAGCTCTCTGTCCCCTTCCCAATCCCTCCCAGTCCCCTCACTCCTTCCCAGATCCCTTCCCAGCCCAGCCCACTCTCAGTCCATCCCAGACCTTCCAGTTCCTCTGAATCCCACTCACTCCCAATCCCCTCCCAGTTCCATCCCAGTCTCACAATCCCATTCCATGCCTTTCCCAGTACATCCCAGTCCTTCTCAGACCCTTCCAGGCCTCTCCTAATACCCTCCCAGTCCTCTCCCAGTCCCAATCCAGTCTTTAACCATTCCCCTCCCATTCTCTCTTGGCCTTCCCCCCCCTTCCCAGTTCCACCTCAGTTCCTCCCAGTCCATCCCATTGCCCTCTCAGTCCCTTCGCAGTACCACCCAGTCCCATACCCCTCCATGCCACCTCAGTCCCCTTCCCAGTCCATCCCAGTTCCCTCGAGTCTCTCCCAGATCCCTTCCCAGTCCATCCAACTCTCTCCCAGTTGCTCTGAATCCCACCCACTCCCTCCCAGTCCCTCACAATCCCATTCCACTCCTTTCCCAGTACTTTCACACTCCCAGTCCTTCCCAGTCCCTTCCAGGCCCATCCCAGTTCTCTCCCAGTCCTAATCCAGTTCTTGCCAGGTCCATCCCAGTCCCCTCCCAGTCTCTCCCAGTCCTTTCCCAGTTCTCTATCACTCCCACCCAGTCCTCTCCCAATCCTTCCCAGTCTATCCTAATGGCTCCCAGTATAACCCAGTCCCCTTCCAGTCCCCTCCATCAGCTCCCAATCCCCATCACTCTCTCCCAGTCCCTCCAAATCCCCTCCCAGTGCCTTCCCACTGCCTCCCAGTCCCTCATCCTTTCCCACTTCCCTCCCACTACCTCTCAGTCTCCTCCCACTCCTCGCCAGTCCCTCCCAATCCCATCCCACTCCCCATCTGCCCCTCCTGTTCCCCTCCATGGCTCTCCCAGTCACTCACAATCACTCCCAGTCCCTCATCAATCCCTTCCCACTCCATCCCACTCCCTCCCAGTCTCCTCCCAATCCCTCCCCAGTTCCTCTGAATCCCCCCCAGTCTAGCCTGGTCCCTCCCAGTCCTTCTCAGTGTCTCCCAAACCCCTCCCAGTCTGGCTTAGTCCTTCCCAGTCCCTCCCAGACCATCCCATTCCTCTTCCAGTTCCAAGTAGTCCCTCGCAATCCCCTCCCAGTCTCTCCCAATCCCTCCCAGTCACTTCATTTATTCCTTCCCACTCCACCCCAGGTCCCTCCCAGTCCTCTGAATTTCCTCCCACTCTCTCCAAATCCCTTCCAGTCCCCTCCAGTCTCTCCAAAACTCATTCCACAACCCCTCCCACTCTCTCCCAATCCCTTCCAGTCCCTCCCAGTCTCTCCAAACTCATTCCACATCCCCTCCCACTTCTCTCCAATCCCTTCCAGTCCCTCCCAGTCTCTCCAAACTCATTCCACATCCCCTCTCACTCTCTCCCAATCCCTTCCAGTCCCTCCCAGTCTCTCCAAACTCATTCCACATCCCCTCCCACTCTCTCCCAATCCCTTCCAGTCCATCCCAGTCCCCTCCCATTTCCTCCCAGTCCCCATCAGTCCCACCCAGCTCCCTCCCAGTCCATTCCTCTACCTCCCAGTATATCCCATTCCCCTTCCAGTCCCCTCCAGGAACTCCCAATCCCTATCACTCTCTCCCAGTCCCTCTGCAGGCTTCCACTCCCTCCCAGTTCTTCTCAGTGCCTCCCAAACCCCTCCCAGCCTGGCTCAGTCTCAGCCTCTCCAAGTCCTTTCCCAGTCCCTCCAAGTCCATCCCATTCCTCTCCCTGTTCCCATCAGTCCCTCCCATTCCCCTTCCTGTCCCATCCCAGGACCTCCCAGTCCCATTCCCTTCCCTGACACCTCTCAGTCCCATTCCAGCCCATCCCACTCCGTCCCAGTCCATCCCAGTCTCTTGCAATCCCCCCAGAGCCTTTCCCAATACCCTCCCATGCCAAATTCCCTCTCAGTCTCTTCCAATTCCTTCTGATCCCTTCCAGATGCCTTCCCACTCCCTCCCATTGCCAGTCCAGTCCCCTCTCAGTCCAGCCCAGTCTCTCTCAGTCCTTCCCAGTCCCCTTCCAGTCCCACCCAGCCCCTCACAATCCCTCCCTGTCCATTCCACTATCTCCCAGCATATCCCAGTCTCCTTCCAGTCCCCTCAGTAACTCCCAATCCCCTATCACTCTCTCCCAGTCCCTCCAATTCCCCTCCCAGCCCCTTCCCAGTCCCCTCCCACTACCTCCCAGGCCTTCCCCATCCCGATCCCTTCAGGCCATCCCTGATGCCTTCCCAGACCCCTCCCTCTCCTCCCAATCCCTCCAGTCACTCTCAGTTCCACTGAATCCCTCTCACTGCCTCCCAAACACCTCCCAGTCTGGCTCAGTCTCTCTCAGCCTCTCCAAGTCCCTTCCCAGTCCCTCCCATTCCTCCCACTCAATCCCAATGCCCTCCCAGTCTCCTCCCATCCCAGTCTCTCCCACTTCCACTGAATCCATCCCAATCCCTCCCAGTCTGGCCCTGTCCTCTCCCAGTTCCCTCCCAATTGCCTTCATTCCCATTCCTGTCCTTTCCTCCTCCATCCCATTCCCCTCCCAGCCCCTCCCCAGTCCATCCCAGTCTCTCTGAGTCCCAGTCCCTTCCAGTCCTCTCCCATTTCCTCCCAACCCCCTTCAGCCCTACCCATTCCCCCTCCCAGTCACTCACATTCACTCCCAGTCCCTCATGCATCCCTTCCCACTCCATCCCAATGCCCTCCCAGTCTCCTCCCAACCCCTCCTGGTGTCTCCCAGTCCCTCTGGACCCCTCCCAGCCGGGCAGCAGAAAGGCAGCAGCAGGAGCACATCCCAGCAGTAAAAGGATGTTAAATCCACCCCGACACAGGCACACAAAAGCCTCTGGCAGGCAGCACAGCCTTGGCCCCTAGCCCAGCCCCTGCTCAGCTGCCCTGGCACCGCTGCCTCTGGGGCTCCACTGCCATCAGCCCAGAGCCAAGCAGCAAAGGCTGCACTGCACCAGCACCAACTGCACTGTGGCACAGGCTGCTGGCACAGCTGCCTCTCTGCCCAAGCACAGCCCTGAGCAGCAAGTGGCACAGCTGCACAAGTGACCTGCTTTGGCCAGCACAGCAACGAGGCCCAGGCAGCTCTGCCTTCTGGCTGCCACCTCCTGCACAGTGCCCCCAGAGTGCCCCTGAGGGGAACAGCTCCCCGAGGGAGACCTTAGCTGCAGCAGCACTGCCCAGCAGCCTCTCCAGGCAGAGGCCTCTCCCCACACCTGAACACCCCCTTCAGTTTTCACTCCTTCACACCCTGAGCTTCTCCTCTGCAACCATCAGCACACTGAAAGGCCTAAGAGAAGGCTTTAAGCAAGGCTGGCACTTGGCACCAACTCACCACAGAGACATTTCTGCCCCCACAGCCACAGGAAATCCATTTCTGAACCAGCTGCAAGCAGCAATTGCATTTCAAACAGCTCCACGGCCTGGGACCAAAGCATCCCACCCTGCCAGGGCTTGGGGCTGAGGCTGAGTGCAGATCTGCAGCTGGGCTGGGGCAAAGCAGTTCAGCTCCCTGCAAAAAGAGAGAACAAACACAGCAGAGAACTCTCACCCAGGCACAAACAACAGAGACAGAAAGAGGGAGGCAACCTCCAGAGGACCCCAGGCCAACTTAGATGCCCACAATGCCCCTTCTGATGCCCCTGAACCCTGTTGCATGACCCCAGGCCCATTTTACCTGTCCCCAGACCCTTTTGAGGGCCCCAGGCTCACTGCAGATGAGCCCAGAAGCCTCTAGCACAGCCCCAGACCTTTTTAGAGACCCCAGAACCCCTCTACACACTCACAGATCTCCCTTAGATGCCTCCAGACCCACTTTAGATCCAGCCCCACCGCTTTAGATGCCCCAGACCACTTTACATGTGCCCAAAAGACCTCCTGATACTCACAGACCCATTTTAGATACTCCCAGATCCCCTTTGGCCCCCTCAGAATCCCCTTAGGAGCCCCCAGATGGCCTTTAGCTGCCTCCAAAGCCCCTTTAGATGGCACTCAAGCCCCTCAGCAGCACCTGGCAGCAAGCAGCACCTTGCCAGGTCCCTCTCAACTCCTTCAGGACCCTGCAGAGGTACCCTTGGAGCACCCAAAGGGCTTCCCCCAGAGGACCCCCAGACACCTCTGTATGACCCCAGAACCCTTCAGATGCCCTCAGATCCCACTTTGATACCCCCACACTCACCTCACATGTACACAGACCCCTGCACAGGCTTACAGACCCTTTTTGGGGAGCCCAGAACCCCTCCAGATGCTCCCAGACTCCCTACACAAGCACCCAGATCCTCTGTGTCACCCCCAAAGGCCTCTGCACACCCCCAGACTGCCCTGACACCCCGCAGGGGCATGGCTGCAGGTCCCAGGCCCTCAGGGGACACTGAAACACAGAGCAAGACCTCCCTAAACCCTGGGGCACCCCAAACTTGACACCTCACAGCTCCACAGACGAGCCCAGACACTGTGAGGGCTTTGCAGAGAGCCCCAAACCTCACTGAGAGCATCCCCAGCTCCTCTGGGATCCTCCAGACACCCCCAGGAGCCCCCAGGGGAAGACTGAGAGGCCTCACAGCCCCCTCGGGTACCCACAAACCCCATTCTGATGCCCCCAGACCCCTTCAGATGCCCCCAAAAGGCCTTTCGATAGCCCCCAGACCCCCTTGTCGCTCCCAAAACCCCTTCAGACGCCCCCGGCTCACCTGCAGGGGCCGGCAGGGCAGTGGCTGGCAGGTCCAGGCTTGGACACTGAACACCAGAGGGGCACAGCCCCAAATCCTCAGCTCCCCAAGCCCCGAGACTGCACAGCAGAGCCCACGGACTGTGGGGACCCCACAGAGACCCCTAAAGAGCTCACCGAGAGCCACTCAGATCCCGCCCGAATCCTGCGGCGCCCACAGAGGCCACACAGCTCCAGAGACACTGCCCAGCTCCTCTGGGACCATCGGAGCCCACAGGGGACACCCAGAGGCTTACAGGCGCCTCCATGCGCCCCGCAGCCCTTGGGACGCTGCCAGACCCACTCCAGGGGCCCGCACAGCCCCTCCCGAGGGGCGGCAACGCTGAGCGGCCTGGGAAGCAGCTCCGCCGGGCCCCGCTCAGAGCGACACAGAAAACTCACCATGCACTAAGGACAATCCCTGCGGCACAGCTACGGACACTCACCGGCACTGCAAAGCCCTCCTCGGCCCGGCCCGGCCCGGCCCCGCTGCCGCTCCACGCCGCTGCCGCCGCAGCCTTCCCCCCGCAGGCCTCTCAGCACGGCCCCGGCCCCGCATGCGTAACGAGGCGGCAGAGCAGGACGCATGCGCCAGCTCCGCACCCCGCACAGCGACCCAACGCATGCGCGCAGCGCTCACTGCTGCCACCCTGTGTTTAATTGTCGGCACTGCAGCACCCTCCGCACCAGTGCGTGCTTACGTAAATACGTCAGAGGCGGAGCTACCTCCATAGCAACGAGCCGCGACAGGACGCATGCGCACAGGTCCATAGCAACGAGCCGCTTTTTAATGTCTCCCTCCCTCCTCTCCTGCCCACTTCCCGAGAATTTTCAGGCGTTTCAGCCTGAAACCAGGAGCATCTCCGCCCCCCCCGGGCCTGGGCAGCTGCTCAGCCTGGCTCCGTTTAGTTTCTCCATTTGCATTTTCAACAAAAAAACAAACACGCAGAGGAAAATTCACTCTTTTTAATGTACATATCCACGTTGCAGAGTTGTGGTTTAAAACTCTACGTTGCTCTACTTAGGGATTGCTTTCATATTCCAGAAACCTTTACATATCAGAGAGGAGATGAGAGGGGGCACTGCAAAGTCTTTTTCACATACACATTCATACAATCCTCCAACATCTGGATAAAAACGAGAGCTTTTTCTCTGCTGGAACACCTCACACCACTACTAACAGGGTTTCATCTGTTTCCAGCCCCCTCAAGCACTTCCAAGCTTTTCAAACACTCAGGGCTGCAAGCACCCTTTTAGGGAGGCTGCCCCCACCCCTCACTCACCTGCTCCTCTGCAGCATCTCTCACCCTGCCCTCCCCACCACGTTGCATCATGGAAGGATAGGCAGAGACTGGGATGGCTGACAGGCTCTGCTCCTTTCCCTCCACCCAAGGCAGGGACATCCTTCTGGGTAAGATCTGCACCTCCAGCACAGGGCTGAGCTTTTGCTGCTCTCCTCTTCTCAAGCAGAGCTGCTGCGCAGAGCTGCTGCACAGGGCTGCACCTCTGACCGTGTCAATGTTTCCCAGGGTTGACTGCCCTCAGACCACCTCTCAGGCAGTGCATTTATCCCTGGCAGTCCCCCAGCTCTCCTGTCTGTTGCTCTGATAAACTAAACCAGCTCTCTGAACCTGTCTCAGTACAGGTCCTTATCAGGCCCTGGAAGAAAAGAAGGACAAGTGTTAATTCTGTCCCACAGTTCCAGTAAGAGCTCTGCCACTCGTGCACAGACATTGGGCTCTCACCCACAAGGCAACCCTTGGGCTAAGGCTCCAGAGGCAGAGGTGGTCAGTTTTTAAATGCCACTTCCTCCAAGCCCAAGCTGGGTGTGTTCCCCCACATAAAAAAGTCAGACAGATGTGCTAAGAGAGCTGCATGGATGAGCAAGGAGCAGCCTGACAACCAAGGATGAAGAAAAGGCAGAGTTGCTAATCATCTTCTCTGTTTCAGTCTTTACTCCCAGGACTGAACTCCCTCTGAGCTCCAGCCCCTAGACGAAGGAGAGGAAAGCTGGAGTAGGGAGGACCCTGCACAACTCAACGCAGGCTGCGTTAGGATCAGTTACACAAACTGAACACTCACAAGTGTGTGGGCCCTGACCAGATGCACCCAAGAGTGCTGAGAGAACTGGGCTGATGTTGTCACTTTGCCACTCTCCATCAGATTTGCTAGATCGTGGCAGACAGGAGAGGTGCCTGAGGACTGGATGGAGTCTACCTTGACTGCAGCAAGGCTTTGCACACTGTCTCCCATGACAGGAGACAGCCTCAGGAGGAGTGGGATAGAAGAGCAGACAGTGAGAAGGATTGGGAACTGGTGACACGATAGAGTGCAGAGAGTGGTGACCAGTGGTGCCAGGTCCAGCTGGAGAGCTGTGAGGAGTGGAGTCCCCCAGGGACCAGTGCCAGGCCCAGTCCTGGTCAACATCTTCATCAATGACACTGATGAGGGCACAGACAGACAGAGTCTGCTCAGCAAGTCTACTGATGACACCAAACTGGGAGGCTTGGCTGAGACACATGGAGTCTGTGTGGCCATGCAGTGAGGCTTGGACAGACTGAGAGCTGGGCAGAGAGGAACTTGATGAGGTTTCCACAAGGCCTAAGTGCAGAGTCTTGCGCCTAGGAAGGAGCAATAAACTGCACTGGGTGCAGGCTGGGAGGTGATCTTGCTGGAAAGCAGCCCCTGTGGAGAAGGGACCTGGGAGCCCTGGTGCACAACAAGTTCTGCATGGGACAGCAATGTGCCCTTGGTGGCCAAGAAGGCCAAGAGAATCCTGGGGTGCACTAAGAGGGAAGTGTGTGCAGCAGGTCTAGGGAGGGGGTAATAATAATTTGTGATTAAATGCTTAAATGCCTCTCTGTAATTCTCTACTGCCTTCTGCCATAGAGCAGAAAGAGCTTGAGCCCAGCTACTGGGCAAGCGACATTTGACCGTGGAACCTTCTCTTCCAGTTCAAGCACTGCTTATGTATTTTGCTGGCTGTTACTAGATCTAGCTATTACCCACAGAATGCTCCCATGGCTGTGTAGGGACTGAGATATGATTAAAACTAGTGTCGAGGGTGGCAGTGTTCTGAACAGCAACATTAATGAACTATTAACTTTGGAAAATATCATCTTGCATCAATTCATTTCCCCTCCCCAAAAGACAAACAGCTGTGTCTTGTTTTGACCATCACTCCTCTTGATGAAAAGGCAATAATCACAGGATCACAGGATGTCAGGGGCTAGAAGGGACCCAAAGGAGATCATAGAATCATAGAATCAACCAGGTTTGGAAGAGACCTCCAAGATCATCCAGTCCAACCTAGCACCCAGCCCTATCCAATCAACTAGACCATGGCACTAAGTGCCTCAGCCAGGCTTTGCTTGAAGACCCCCAGGGACGGTGCAACTTCTCCTGCCAGAGCAGGACCACACAGTCTAGCTCAGGTCACAGAGGAATGCATCCAAACGGACCTTGAGAGTCTCCAGAGGAGACTCCACAACTGCAGAAGCATTTCTTGCTGACAGAAGACATGATTTGATAAACACGAGCAACCTGTGCTGCAAAGATGTCCTTGAGCCCATCTCAGAGGCAGGAACTATAGCGATGAAACAAACCCCCATGTCCAGCTGCAAGGGGGCAGGGTCTGCTGGCTGCAGGAGGCTGCCCCTACAGTTGTTTTCTTTAAGCATCAAACCTATCCCTGTGCCTTCCACATGTACCAATCTTAACTAAGCCTGCTGAATAGGCCTCTCCTAAGTTTGGCATAGAAGACACTGTATCACCACAATGAAGGGAGCACGATTTTAACCACATTGGTGTCTGCATCGTGACTCTGGACATGATTTTCACCGACACACCACCCCTCTGGGAAGCCTGTTCCAGTGGTCTGTGACCCTTACAGTAAAGAAGTTTCCCCTTGTGTAGAGATGTAACCTCCTGCACTGCAGCTTCCATCCATTGCTCCTTGTCCTGTCACAGGAAGCAGTGAGCAGAGTCTGTCCCTCCCTCCTGACCCCCCAACCTCAGAGAGTTATAACATTTATTAAATCCCTTTTCAGTCTTCTCTTTTTCAGACTAAGCAGCCCCAGGTCCCTCAGCCTCTCCTCATAAGGCCCCAGTCCCATAATCATCCCCTTAGCCCTCTGCTGGACTCTCTTGAGCAGATCCCTGTCTCTCTTAAACTGGGAGCCCAAACTGAATGCAGTACCCAAGATGAGGTCTCACCAGGGCAGAGTAGAGGAGAACTTCCCTTGATCTGCTGGACACGCTCCTCTTGACACACTTCAGGATCCCACTGGCCTTCTCGGTCAGTGAGCGTAGAGTATCAGGTTGGAAGGAACCTCAAAGATCATCTGGTCTAAACTTTCTTGGCATGTAGATTTCTTCTAGAAAATTACCTAGAACATGACAGAAAAAAAGATTGGAAATACTTTGTTTATTTTGTTCAGAAAAGCAGAATCTACGGGGATATTTTCTTCAAAGAGGAAAAAGTTGTGGCAGAGAAGGGAACAAACTGTCCTCTGTATCTGTGTGAGATAGGGTGAGATGCAATAAGCCTGGTTGCAGAAGGAAAACTGAATCAAAGTATTATGAAGTTACTCTACTGGTAAGAGTAGCAAAGCATGGCAATAAATGGCATTGAGTAACGTTGAGCTTCCTCCACTGGAATCTATCAGAACAATTCAGACAGAGAGAAATCTGTTGTACTGGGCTCTTGCAATGAAACTAGATGAGATTTTGATACATCATCTGATCCCAGGTTCCCTATTCCATTGCGAAATAAATGACCATGCTCAGTGACTGAGATGACAGAAGGCTACACAAAAATACAGACATCACAGAGCAGTTCAGAAATAGCATTACGCAATTTGCCCTTTTAAAAAGAGGGTTCAGTGGCTTTCCAAAAAACAGCTCCTAGGAGAAAAAGTGCTCCAGATTTCTGAATCAACAATTAAAGGAAAACTTCTTCATGATAGACCAACAACTATAAAAAGTTTTGAGTAAACTTTTCAGTGACTCTCATCAAAACATTACTCCAGGCAGAGCTGGAATGAAATCAATTGCTTCCGTGTCCTGCTGGGTGACACATTTTCAATGAACAAGACAGGTAACTGGCAAGAGAGTGAAGCGATTATCCCCCACTGGCTAGTGACGATGCTCCTCCACTGCTGAAGAACTGGGAAGGGTTTTGTACGGAATGCTGTGACTTGGCATCGCATGCATGAATTACCTCAGCATGTTCCAAGCTGAGGGCCTCTGGGCGTGACAAAAGCTTTCCAACCACAGTATTATCATTAAGGAGGCAATCACAAAAGAAGTTGAAAATCACAGGCAGCCACCAGGTTTTGCCAGTCATGATCTTATGCACTTTAGGATCTGATGCCTGTTTGGTGACAGTGTAATTCCAGAAAGCCATTACAAACAACAACACATCCTCTGGCAGCTCTGTCAGTTATTAGCAACGAAACAAAGCATTGCTGCTCGTCGCAGCACAGATGCTCTAAATTTAGTGTAGCCATAATTTCAGCAGCAGTAAGTAACAACCACCACTTGCTAATTCTTCCCTTAATTTTCTTGTGTTGTGGCACAAAACTTCAGCCTATGTTAAAATAAAACATTCCTGTGATGAAAATAAGTAATTTCATTTCCCAGTAGCTGGTATGGTGCCATGTTTTTCATTCAGTTCAAGAACAATCTGGTAAAACATGGATGTTTTTAATTGCTGCTAAGTAGCACTCGCCCCAAGGTAAGGAATTTCCAGTTTCACGTGTGCTGCTAGCTAGCAGGTGCACAAGAGGCTGGGAAGGAGCACTGCCAGGACAGCTGACTCGATCGAGCCAGAGGGATGCTCCATACCATAGAGCGTGTGCAATCAGGGGAACTGGCCTGGAAGGCAGATCGCTGCCCAAGAAACGTGTGCATCAGCCAACGGGTGGTGAGCAATTGCATCGCACATCTCTGGTCTTTCAAGGAGCTTATTGCACTCTATTATCTTCCTTTCCCTTACAATTGTTAGTATAATCACTTCTGATTCTCACTGCACTTTGGATTTATCTCAATTATTAAACTGTTCCTATCCCAACCACGAGTTTTACTTGTTTTCAGTTCTCCTCCCTATCCCAGTGGGGACAGGGGAAAAGTGAACAAGTGGCTGAGTGGTGCTTAGCTGCTGTCTGGGGTGAAAACCCGACAATCCCCAAGTGACATAAATTAGAACATGACTACAGCTGTTGAAATTACAGCTGTTCCATGAAGATCACAGCATGTACTTGACACATCAACACCCAGGACAAAAAACCTTCACTAATACTCCTGTAGTGATAGGACTGGGACAACAGCTTCAATCTAGAGAGGAGTAGATTTAGATTGGATGCTAAGAACAAGTTCTTCACCGTGAAGGTTGTTGAACACTGGAACAGGTTGCCCAGGGAGGTTGGCTGGGGCTTTATCCCTGGAGATATTCAAAACAAGGCTCAACAGGGCCCTGGACAACCTAATCTAGTTGAGGATGCCCCTGCTTACTACAGAAGGGGTTGGACTAGACTGGCCTTCAGAGGTCCATTCCAACCCAGACCCTTCTATGATTCTGTGATTCCAGTTCCATCTTCAAAAGCACCTGCAAAGTTTGGTGCATCACAAATGAGTGTGGCTAACTACCATTTTTATTGTTAAACGTGCTCATGTACTGTGTTTATAGCAGCCTCAGACACACAACATGCTTTGAAAGAGTACCCTTCAGTGTTGCAGCTTCATCTTGCAGCAGAACTTGATAGCCATAACCTGAGCCAACACCGCAGGAAAACAAGCAGCTGCCATTCGAAAATTAAGAGATCTCCTCCATGAAACACTCTGAAAAAGAACCTCTCAGGAAAATGAGGAAAACTATCAGACTTAAATTAGTGACAGATTTCAAGTGCCACCACTCAAGTGTGAAGACATTTTGACCCCCTTATGCAGTTGACAGTTTCTGGTTTATTTCTAGAGGATTTTGGATTTTAGTAGCTGTTTTACAATTGTGACTCTTCATGGAATATGTCCTAGGCTTTCTTGTTTGGGTGTTTGATTTGACTTCAAACACCAACTACATACAGCGTCCCAATAAACATACACTGGGCTAAAGTGCCAGGTTCTCCATACCTATGCTGGCATCTATGCTATTAGACTTTGTATCAGAAAACTGACAAGTATACAGGCACCATGGAATTTTATGCCTGTCACAACATTGGTTGTATAGTTTGGACTACACTGATTTAAGTAAGTTCATCATCTTTCCCTGTACAAATTAATTTACAGTTACAAAGAGTGTGTGGTAATGAGGTCTGAATTTCACACATGAGCTTTTCTGCTGCACTTTTTTCCCACCAAACATTCATGAGAAAGGCTGAAGTTTTTAAATATATACATATATATAATGTATTCCACTGACTTAATATTAGAGGGTCCTGCAAGTCTCCTGCATTTCAGCTCTTGTTTCAGCAGCCTGAGAAGGCAGAAACATCTGCTGGCATACCCTAGTTTCTGCAGGGAAAATCAAGATCAGATGCCATTTATTTACTGGTTTGTCATTGTCTGGGTATCTGTTACAGCTGTCCAACTGAAATGACAGTCTGTGGGTTCTCTGAATGGAAAAGAATGTGAACTTCCTTAGCTAGCAGGTGATCATGGTGCTGCCATCACTGCACAGGAGCCAATGACTCGCTTCTTGCATTAACAAAGCTACCTCTAAACAGAACTCTTAATCTTGTATTTTTAGTGATGGGACCTTGCTATGAAAACAAAGATGCATCAAGACATTATTCAGATTCAGCAACAGAAAAGAAATGTAAAAGCCCTGAAATTAAAGATATGGGCAATCAGATCAATGTGGAGATTTTCAAGCTGAGAAATAATGTTTTAAAGACTGTGAATATAGCACCGAGGAAAGCCCCCCACCCTCCAAAAAACATCTTTATTACTGAATGCTATACAAGAGCAACTGAATTCTTATTTTGAGATTTAGTGTTATTTGTTCAGGCCAACTTAATTTCTTGTTTCACAGGAAACAAATCTCACCTACAAAACTCTGAGCACATAGGAGAGCTTCCCTGTCTTGAAGTGCCACC